>NW_028317938.1:4112500-4362500 GCF_062004578.1 Staurois parvus
AAGGAAAATTATCAACCTACAGCTCAAAATGGTACTCAGTAGTTTGTATGGTCCCCACGTGCTTGTATGCATTCTTGATAATCTCAGGGCATGCACCTAATGAGACGACAGATAGTGTGCTGGGGTATTTCTTTCCAGATCTAGACCAGGGCATCACTGAGCTCCTGGACAGTCTGAGGTGCAACCTGGCAGTGTCAGATGGACTGAAACATGATATCCCAGAGGGGTTCTATTGGATTTAGGTCAGGTGAGCATGGGGGCCATTCAATGGTATCCATTCCTTCCTCCTCCAGGAACTGCCTGCATACTCTCATCACATGAGACCAGGCATTGTCATGCACCAGTGCACCAGGAGGAACCCAGGACCCACTTCACCAGCGTAGGGTCTGACAATGGGTCCAAGGATTTAATCCTGATACCTAAGGGCAGTCAGGGTACCATTGTCTAGCCTGTAGAGGTCTGTTCATCCCTCCATGGATATGCCTCCCCAGACCATCACTGATCCACCACCAAAATGGTCATGCTGAACAATGTTACAGGCAGCATAACGTTCTCCACGGCTTCTCCAGACCCTTTCACATCTTCCACATATGCTCAGGATGAACCTGCTCTCATCTGTGAAAAGCACAGGGCGCCAGTGGCAGGCCTGCCGATTCTGGTGTTCAGTGGCAAATGGCAAGCCAGCTCTATGGTGCTGGGCAGGGAGCACAGGGCCCACTAGAGGACGTCGGGCCCTCAGGCCATCTTCATGAAGTCTATTTCTGATTGTTTGTTCAGAGACATTCACACCAGTGGCCTGCTGGTGGTCATGTTGCAGGGCTCTGGCAGTGCTCATCCTGTACCTCCTTGCACAAAAGAGCAGATACTGGTTCTGCTGATGGGTTAAGGACCTTCTAATGGCCCTGTCCATCTCTCTTAAAAGAAACTGCCTGTCTCCTGAAATCTCCTCCATGCTCTTGAGACTGTGCTGGGAGACACCGCAAACCTTCTGACAATGGCACATATTGATGTGTCATCCTGGAGGAGTTGGACTGCCTGTGCAACCTCTGTAGGGTCCAGTTTTTGCCTCATGCAACCAGTAGTGACAGTGACCCTAGCAAAATGCAAAACTAATGAAAAACAGTCAGAAAAGATAAGTAGGGGAAAAAATGGCAGTGACGTAAAACCATTTTTGTTTTTGGGGTTGTCTCATTGTTGCCCATCTAGTGCACCTGTTGTTGATTTCATTAACACCAAAGTAGCTGAAACTGATTAACAACCCCCTCTGCTACTTAACTGACCAGATCAATATCCCAGGAGTTTAATTGACTTGATGCTATACTCTGATTAAAAAGTGTTCCTTTAATTTAAACCTTTCCAAAACCAAGCTCCTAGTTTTCCCCCCAGCCCGCACCCCCCCCCCCCCCATCCTCTCCATCACGACCAACAACGCCACCATCAATCCCAGCCCGCAAGCCAAAGTCCTAGGTGTCATCCTGGACTCAAACCTTCCAACCTCATGTCCAATCACTAGAAAATTCATGCAGGCTCCACCTCCGCAACATCTCCAAGATACGTACTTTCCTAACCCCAGACGCCACTAAACAGCTCGTACATTCCCTTTATATCTCACGCCTAGACTGCTGCAAGTCCCTTCTCACCAACCTACCTCAACGCAGGCTATCCCCGCTTCAGTCTATCCTGAACACAGCGGCTAGACTCATCCACCTCACCAACCGCTCCACTTCTGCCACCCCCCTCTGCCTATCCCTTCACTGGCTCCCGATTGCCCAACGCATTAAATTCAAATTACTAACTCTGACATACAAAGCCATTCATAACGCTGCCCCAAACTACCTCACTGACCTAATACCCAAATACCACCCAACCCGCACCCTTCGCTGCTCACAAGACCTCCTACTTTCTAGCTCCCTGGTCTCCTCCTCCCACGCCCGACTGCAGGACTTCTCCAGGACTTCCCCCATCCTCTGGAACTCACTACCCCAATCCATCAGACTGTCACCTACCCCCCTCACCTTCAGGCGCTCCCTGAAAACCCACCTCTTCAGGGAAGCCTACCCCACCCTCACCTAACAGCTGTTCTCCTCCACTCCTCCTACCACTCCTTCCCCCACAGCCAGTTCCTCCTGTACCTTTACCCCCTCCCTCCTAGATTGTAAGCTCGAAAGAGCAGGGCCCTCGATCCGCTCGTGTATTGTATTGTTACTGTATTGTCTCATGTACTCTCCCCCCATTTTATTGTACAGCACTGAGCAAACCTATTGGCGCTATATAAATACTGTATTATAATAATAATTTCTTCGAGCAGTGTATTCTATTAGGATTTTATGTGATAGACCAACACAAAGTGGCACATAATTGTGAAGTGGAAGGGAAATGATAAATGGTTTTCAAAATTTAAATAAAATAACATAAATAGGCCTTGTTTACACTTGCAATGAAGGGGCAGTAAAACCCTGTAGTTAAGCTGCGAATTTGCTGCCCCTCAACCATCCCCCCTTTTGCTCCTGAGGAAGCTGCCAGAATTCTTTGCGGCTGTGGAAGGAATGTGAATGGGGCCAAACTGTTGCCATGGTTGTAGCGCGGTTGTCCAGTATTTAGAGAGTTAAAACAGGCGGTGAAGAAGCAATACAACCTCACCTTCCCACCTGTCTATTGCTGTCTGAAAAGCGATCCGAATGTGGATCATGCTTTAAACAGCAAAGCTAATGTAAACAATCCCTTAAGGTTCACTTACTAAAAGAATTGCAGCTGTTCATCTTCACAGTGGGTGGGTGATATTAAATAAGATGTATCTGTGTTCAGTTTCAATACCCAATTCTCTGCATGGGGGGGTAAAAAACAGTTAAGCCCCAGGCTTATAGTTGAACCACAGGCAAATGGCTAAAAACACAGATAAAATACATATTAAGCCCTGGTTCACACTGTGTGGGCTGGATGCAGGTATCACATCTGTTCCCGCACCTGCATGCACCCATAGCCAAATCGCACTGCTTTTACTAGATGCACAGGGCTACAATTCATTCTAAATGGCACCCACACGCATCTCAGACCTCAACACATTTGCAGATGCGGGAACTACAGGAAGATTTCACTGTGGCCACATTTTTAAAAAGGTGCATGCACCATTTTTGCAGAAAACGCAGGCACGGTAGCCCATACAAATGAATGGGCTGGCGTGCCCACACAAGTGTGAACCAGGGCTTAAGAGCTACAGACTTCCTACCCAACCCATCCACCCTTTGACTAAACAATGAAAAGAGCAGCACCCTAGTGAGCACATCTCTCTGTCTCTCTGGTCTTCTGTTATCAGCATGCTTTTTGCATTGCAGCACACTTGAATGACTTTGTTCTGCTTCTCCCTCCCCTGTCTGAGCCCTGCTGTACAGTAGATTGCAAGAGGCTGAAAAACTCAAATTCAGTTACTTGCATTAAAAAAAAACATTTAATGATGTATTAATGATTATAGAGCTACATTATCTTTGCCTTTTATATCTGCCTAGAGTTCAAATTTAGAGCAATCATTTCTGCTCTGGAACAATTATTACATTTTTTGCACACATGTAAAAATCAGCATTTTTGGCCATAAAATTACTTAAAGCCCCAGAACATTATATATTTTCTGAAAGCAGAGCACTTTTAGAATAAAAAGATAGTAGTTGCAATTTTTTATGTTGCACAATATTTGCACACCTGTTTAATAAATGCAAATTTTCAGGAAAAATTTAAAGAATTTTAGTGCACAAAAGCATAATATAATACCCAGTTTTGGTAAAATATAAAAGATGAGGTTGCATCGAGTAAATAGATACAAAATATGCAAAGTCTAAAAATTGTGTGTGCCCGTGATATCAGGAAAAAGAAAAGGTACCCAAAAATCTCCATAGGTGCCACTTTAAAAGCCTTTGCTGCTCATCAGTTTAGATTTAAACTGGTTCTAAAAACTCAAGTTTTTTTACGTTCATGCATTCTATGAAGGACCCATGCCCATTGTCAGACCCCATGCTGGTGCAGAGGGTCCTGGGTTCCTCCTGGTGCACAACAATGCCTGGCCTCATGTGGCGAGAGTATGCAGGCAGTTCCTGGAGGATGAAGGAATTGATACCATTGAATGGCCCCCACGCTCGCCTGACCTAAATCCAATAGAACACCTCTGGGATATCATGTTTCGGTCCATTCGACGCTGCCATGTTGCACCTCAGACTGTCCAGGAGCTCAGTGATGCCCTTGTCCAGATCTGGGAGGAAATACCCAGGGCACCATCTGTCGTCATTAGGAGCAGGTCCCTACGTTGTCAGGCATGCATACAAGCACTTGGGGGGCCATACAAACTACTGAGTACCATTTTGAGTTGCTGCAGTGAAATTTCAGCAAAATGGACTAGCCTGCTGCATAATTCTTTCACTTTCGGGGTGTCTTTGAATTCAGTCCTCTGTAGGTTGATAATTTTCATCAAACGATGAGGCATCCTTACATTCCTAACACATTAGCCAGTCCATATCGGTATAGATATCCAGCATGATACTTTTCCTCATTGAGATCTAATGTGTTTTCAAAGTGCTTCTTTAATTTGTTTGAGCAGTGTACTATAAACTATTTTTTTAATTCCTATACTAAGTGAAAGAGATTTAATTTTATATATATATATATATATATATATATACAGAAATAGCCTACATGGATAAAAAATATATGTTTTGCATAAAATTAAGTGATCCATTGTGTGTGTGGTGCTTCCTCACTCCTCCTGAAGCAGGTAGATGGTTCAGGAGAAGTGGAGGAATGAGATGATTAATAAGTGGGAGAAAAGGCAGGAAGATCATACTGTAGCTAGGGGGGACAGCTGGGAGGTGGGAGGCCAGGTGCATAGGGCATTGGAAAGATGGATTGAACAGAGGTAGGGAAGTCAGACTGGACAATGGGGGGTAAGGCAGGAGTTCAGACAAGAGAGATGGTGGAAGGGAGAGCCAACTGGTAAGAGGACAGCTCCTTTATCATATTGGATGAATATCAGTTATTTTTTACACTATAATGTATTTTAGGGTACTTTATCTGCCAGATGGACATATTATATTTCCTCTCCTTCATTTAAAAATGACATTTTGAGATCATCTAATGATAAACAGATTAAGATACTTATAAATAATTTGTCAGGTTGAAATTCTACATATAACATCTAGACTGTAGAGAAGCCTGAACTGAGTATTTTCTAAACAGGATTATTGGAAATACTCTGTAGCACTGTTGCCTACCTATTGCATACACTAGTGTAAACCTTTGTGTCGAATACTTGTCCCATCTCTATGTATGAAGCTATTCATACATATTCAAGCCTGATAAGGACCTTTGCAAACCTAATTCTTATCAACCCATTTTATTATTAACCGCAGGTAAACTTGATAATTCTTGCTAAATCCCTAGCAATAAATTTTCCAAATTATAGCTACTGTATATTGGTCAATTATGACCAGCAAGGATTTATCCCTCAAAGATCAAATGCAACCCTTATAGGGATAGTGTTCCTTAATATACAAAGTACCCTATTGAATACTGGTAATCGAGCTATGCGTTCCCCTGATGTTGCCAAAGCATTTGCCAGCTTTGAATGGGACCAAATGCGGGAGGTGTTGCACACAATAGACTTGGGCCTGAATTTTTTTTTTAATGGATACAGCTTATATACTCCTCCCCTAAGGCCAGATTACTTATCAACAATTCCCTCTAGCAACCTTTCCCATTAGTCAGAGGCACAAGGCAAAGCTGTCCATTTTTGCCTTTATCATTTCACTAGCATTTGAACAACCAGTGTCAGCAGTTAGGCAAAATTCTTATATCTCTGGGTTTACCAATGCTGCATTACCATTGTAAAAGAGATCAGTGTAAACGTTTTTTAATCAGCTTTAGTGCTGCCAAGTGTTTGAGAAGCTGTGACTCCCTTGTGCTTGACAATGAGTCTAAATTCATGGGACCAGCTTCCATTGCCCACTCCCCAGCCCCCTCCCTGTTGTCATTGCTTCCTCCCATCCCCTGCAGCAGCTGCTCACTGACACAGGGAAGCCGCAGCTTCGCCATCATGTGGCTGCACTAAAGTTGATAATTAGTATTTATACTGGTTACTTTTACAAACGATATGCAGCTAAGGTATAAGGAGAGGGGAGATTTATATAAACCTTTAATCTACTTTAATTTACTTGATTCTACTCTCTTTGCTCTCCAGATTTAAAGAAAAATCGAGAAGTTGAATCTGACTAACTTTTATATATTGTATAATTGACCAAAATCATATTTGGATATGAAAAAATGGTTCTATAACTGCATAGGGTTAAAAGACAATTAGGCTGTTCACTTTGCAAGAGAAGTTGCACTTTGAAAGGGAATTTGCCCCAGAGCATAGTGACTGCAGTGCAGTTTCACTTTATGAAAAATCACCAGCAAGGAAAAGCAAAAAAACCTAAATTTTTGCTTTCGCATGATTGGATAATGAAAGTCAACAGAACTATGCCTCATTTACTAAGCTTATTAGGTATTAACTTTGTTAAGAAAGGGTGTATTGTAGAGATGTTACGTAGCTTAAGGTACCAAGATTTGAATAGTGATTGGATGTGGAATGGACAGGAGAGATAAGAGGCTAGGACTGCACTAAGCATCCTGGCATGAGTGGAGGGACTGATACTGTCACTTATGCTATTGATCTATATTGATTTGATATAACTTGTAGCTCAAATCTTCTTTCTAAATAAACCCATGCTCTGTTTACTAGTCCTTATAACCCACTGTCACCAACAAGTAAAGTGAATTGGGTTCAAAATATAGGCCCACTCACAAACAGTGGCTTGAAGCACTTTAAAAACACCCCAGATGTTGATATTCCCTTCTTTGAGACTTACACAGATTTTTCTCCTACACAGAATATATATTGGACCCTCCTGAGAATATATATTGGACCCTCCTGTGAATGTATCATTGTTCTTGTACAGAATTCCTGATGTGCCCCAGATAAACACATCCACCTTTTCCCTGTGGTTGCCACCATTATCCTGTGATTATTATCATTGATTATTATTATTATACAGTATTTATATAGCGCCAAAAAGTTTGCTCAGTGCTGTACATGATAGTGGGGGACAGTACATGAGACAATACAGTAACAGGACAATATACGAGAGGTTCGAGGGCCCTGCTCTTTTGAGCTTACAATCTAGGAGGGAGGGGATAATGGTACAGGAGAAAGTCGCTCTGGGGGATGGAGTGGTGGGAGGAGTGGAGGAGATCGGCTGTTAGGTGAGGGTGGGGTAGGCTTCCCTGAAGAGATGGGTTTTCAGGGTGCGCCTAAAGGTGAGGAGGGTAGGTGACAGTCTGATGGATTGGGGTAGTGAGTTCCAGAGGATGGGGGAAGTCCTGGAGAAGTTGGGCGTGGGAGGAGGAGACCAGGGAGCTAGAAAGTAGGAGGTCTTGTGAGTACCCTTATTGTGGTACTGAAGATGGGTCTTTCCGCTCATGAGCTTCACCTAGAGATAGTAGAAATCGAAACACTATACCTAGCTGGGAAAACAATTGCAACTCCGGCTGTCTCCCTAAACCCATGTCTATGGAAAAAAGTGAACCCTATCCTACATTTTAAAATCCTTACCCATGTCAGTAGGAGAAGCTGTCTTTAAATTTAAGAACATCTGGTATAAGTGGTTAAATGACTCTGCTCTTGCACCCCCTGCCCTAAGTATTAACAGCCTCTTTGGTGACCCTGTTTTTAGAATAGATGACTGAACTGTGCCTCCTTCCACTACATACTATATACTCCACTTGTTTTGTATATTTGATACAATAAAGAGCACACAAACCACTGTTACTCTTTAATCACACTATTATTTGCTTCTACTTATTAACAAGCATGCTGACTGCTTAACATAATAATACTACTACCAACTGCATTTATATATGGATTACAGGCCACTTTTTCTACACTGCTTTTTAATACACTGATCAAAAAAAATAACGGAACACTTTTTAATCAGAGTATAGCATCAAGTCAGTTAAACTCCTGGGATATTGATCTGGTCAGTTAAGTAGCAGAGGGGGTTGTTAATCAATTTCAGCTGCTTTGGTGTTAATGAAATTAACAAAAGGTGCAATAGATGGGCAACAATGAGACAACCCCCAAAAACAGGAATAGTTTTACGGGTGGAGGCCACTGACATTTTTTTCCCTACTCATCTTTTCTGACTGTTTTTCACTAGGTCTGCATTTGGCTAGGGTCAGTGTCACTACTGGTAGCATGAGATGATACCTGGATCCTACAGAGGTTGCACAGGCATTCCAACTCCTCCAGGATGGCACATCAATAAGTGCCATTGCCAGAAGGTTTGCTGTGTCTCCCAGCACAGTCTAAAGAGCATGAAGGAGATTCCAGGAGACAGGCGCTTACTCTAGGAGAGCTGGACAGGGCCATAGAAGGTCCTTAACCCATCAGCAGGACCAGTATTTGCTCCATTGTGCTAGGAACAGGATGAGCACTGCCAGAGCCCTACAAAATGACCTCCAGCAGGCCACTGGTGTGAATGTTTCTGACCAAACAATCAGAAACAGACTTCATGAGGGTGGCCTGAGGGCCCGAAGTCCTCTAGTGGGCCCTGTGCTCACTGCACCATAGAGCTTGATTGGCATTTGCCACTGAACATCGGAAATGACAGGTCCGCCACTGGCGCCCTGTGCTTTTCACAGATGAGAGCAGGTTCACCCTGAGCACATGTGACAGATGGGAAAGATCTGGAAAAGCCGTGGAGAATGTTATGCTGCCTGTAACAGCGTTGAGCATGACCGTTTTAGTGGTGGGTCAGTGATGGTCTGGGGAGGCATATCCATGGAGGGACGCACAGACATCTACAGGCTAGACAATGGCATCCTGACTACCCTTAGGTATCGGGATGAAATCCTTGACCAATTGTCAGACCCTACGCTGGTGCAGTGGGTCCTGGCTTCCTCCTGTTGCACGGCAATGCCCGGCCTCATGTGAGGAGATTATGCAAGCAGTTTCTGGAGGATGAAGGAATTGATATCATTGAATGGCCCCCATGCTCACCTGACCTAAATCCAATAGAACACCTCTGGGATATCATGTTTTGGTCCATCTGACACTGCCAGGTTGCGCCTCAGACTGTCCAGGAGCTCAGTGATACCCTGGTCCAGATCTGGGAGGAAATACCCCAGGACACCATCCATCATCATGCCCGGATTGTTGTCAGGCATGCATACAAACAC
Organism: Staurois parvus; assembly: GCF_062004578.1. Lineage (NCBI taxonomy): Eukaryota > Metazoa > Chordata > Amphibia > Anura > Ranidae > Staurois > Staurois parvus. The sequence continues at coordinate 4,121,756 of NW_028317938.1, forward strand.
TCGGGGGCCATTTTGAATTGCTGCAATGACATTTCAGCAAAATGGACTAGCCTGCTGCATAATTTTTTCACTTTGATTTTCAGGGTGTCTTTGAGTTCAGTCCTCTGCAGGTTGATGATTTTCATCTCCATCAAATTATGGGGCAGCCTTATGTTCTTAACACATTAACCAGTCCATATCAGTATAGATATCCAGCATGATATTTTTTCCCCTTTGAGATCTGATGTGTTCCTTTAATTATTTTGATATATATATCTCTCTTTTTTTTTTTGCACATGATTGGGTGTTCTTTGCAAAGTAGATTTTTAACAACGTTCCTAAGCAAAGTGAAAAATTCCCTTGCAAATTGAAAAGCATATTTGCCTTTACAAATCCACCCCTATCAAAGTAGAACCCCAGTTAAATTGCTAAATACACTATTGAAATAGATATACATAAACTGTATTTTTTTATCCTGTTCAGCTAGTTGTGTGATTCACATATCCATGGCACACTGCAAAGCTAGATAGGTGGGATTCCTATATCCAGATTCAGCATTCTGGCATCGTTTCTCCATTAGCTGTATGTTAATTATCTAATAAGCCAGCATCATCACCTCTTTTCAATGTTGCCAACCCCCAAAGTGAAATGTACTGACAGGACACCCAAAATTTACTGACCGCATCAATTTATTTTTACTGACACGACACATGGAATTTACTGACAACCAATTTTTTTACTGACGCTTCAAAAATGTACATAAAATTACCATTTTCAGTTCAAAACAGTGTAAATATCAACATTTAGGCTACATTCACACTGAGCTAAATGGTTTCAGGCGTTTTTTCAAGTATTTTTTTTCAGGCATTTTAAGTGTTTTTTTGAGCAGATTTGCAAATATTATAGGCGTTATTCATTTAGGCGTTTTTGCTGTGGCCAATAGAAATAGCTACTGTTTGAGATGAAAAACCTGAAAAAAAACCACTGAAAAAAATTCTCATTCCCACTGTTCAGGGGTTTTCCACTCAAGTCTATGGGGACAAAACACTCAGATCTGCCTGAAAAGCAGCTCAAGTACTTTTTTGAGTGACCGTCATTTTGCTGCAGGTGACAAAACACTCAAGTGTGAACAGGGGCCATTGGAAATAATGGGATTTTAGAGCGTTTCTGAGCGTGGAGCTGAAAAACACTCAAGTATGAACAGGGGCTTAAGCTACAAACATGTAGCTAGTACTCTTAGCAATGTGTTTACGGCATAACAAAAGGCAAAAAAACATATTATTACATTTGTATGAAGGTCAGGTTAATATAACCACGCACATAGTTCCCCCTTACATCAGAGTCTGCAGGGTTTCCCTTTAAAGTGCAATGGGAAACTCTGCAGACTCTGATGTAAAAGAGAATGCTGTAAACTCAGATGTAAAGGAGAAATCTGTGGAGTCTGATGTAAGGGGAATGCTGCGGACTCTGGTGTACAGCGAAACTGTGATGTAAGGAGGTCTCTGGTTCCCAGAGCCTCCCTCCCGCACACACACACAAGAGTCCACAGAGCTCCCCTTTACATCAGGGGCACCATTTCCTCTTACAGGGGCACCATTTCTACTGACCACTGACACCGTTTCCACTGACCAATAAAACAGGGGCACTGTTTACACTGATCACTAAAACAGGGGCACCCTTTCCATTGGCCACTGACACAGTGACATACTGTATATCACTCTCACTGGTGCAGGGACCCTTTTTATTCCTACTGATCACTATTGCAAGAATATTTTTACTTCCATTGATGCATGCAATAAATACTCTCAAGGTCTTGACGCAGCAAGGATACCTCTTCTTTCAATCTGTTCAGGTGGTCTTTTAGCATGCACACTTCTAACCACCTGCAGTATCTCCCCCAAGGTGGGTTTCTGTGTATCGGTGACATTCTTCCGCATGCTCCTCTAGAGTCTACTCCACCTGTTTAGCTACTGACCACTGAGGGGCCCCCTGTGTCCTCCTGCATGTCTTGTGCATCCTCCCCAGCAGTGTCTGAGAGCAGAGGGGTCACAGAGGGCAGCTTGTGTGCATAAAACATGTCCATCCCTGGCCGGCTCCTTAGCTGTCTGCTTTGTCATTTTTCTCAGCAAATTGTGGGGTTCTCTGTGGCAGTGTCGAGGCAGCACCATGTTGAAGAAAATTTATGGATGGTTGGCATTCCTGCCTCTATTTAATGTTTAGGCAATTGATCCAGGAAACTCTTAGGGGGGGATCCATGAAAAAGTGTAGTCCTCCTCCTAGTGGAGTAGAGGTGTGTAATTCCCATTAGTGGCTAAAAAAAGTACCAATCCTTAAGAAAATAAACATATATATCAGCTATTAGGAGGTATTAGTGTCGAGTATCTTTATATATCTAATGCAGGGTCCATTGATTACAGAAGATGTTCCTAGCCAACACACATTGCAAATAAAGTCAATGCTAATTAGTACAACTACGTAGCATATGTTCACATTTTTTTTGGCCATTTGCTAATTGTTCATGTCATTGTCAACACTGTCACTTGTTACCACTCAGGTTCATTGAAGATGTTTATATAAAGTATGTTAGTTTCATACCTTTTCCAAATACGTCTGATTGTTTCTGAATTGCAGTTACAAATCACAAACTCATCACAAATCTGAGCAATTGAAATTAAATGCTGTTAAAAAAAAAAAAATTGTACATTCAGAGATCTGTGTGCATCTGATGTTATTTGCAGATATCAGCATGCCTATAAAATTTAGGCTTGTCTCCATCTCTTTCCAGATCTATATTTGTCCTTTGGTTATATCTGATGACCCTTACTGATCTGCTGTACAGATTGTGCATTGGAAGGTTAGAGTGGACTTGGCCAAAATGGCCAGATCATGGATGGTCATTGTTGTCTTTTCAGTTGTATTCATGTAACTGCTACAGGAAAAAAAAGTAAATTCACACGTCAGTTGGAGGAGTCTTAATGTATGAAGTGTGCAGGTTAACCAGTTGTCTAACAGTGCCTGGTAGCGGGGGCTTTTTTTTTGTTTGAAAATCTTTTACTTTAAACATATAAAAACATACAGACAACAGACGCCCACACAGGGGCAGGGTCAAAGCCCAACAGAGTGCCCAAAAACAACGGTTCAAAACAACTCAAGGGGGAAAAACAAAAAGAAGGGAGACCACACATAAAATTCAAGGCCTAATCATTTATAGACAATATAACAGGACCATAACATATAAACGGCAACCCAACAGCAAAAAAAATCACCTGGGTGACTATCGTCAATCAATTCCCCACATCAGCTGCCAGAGTGGCGGTAGGAATTTCAACAAGCCATGACCAAATTTTATCAAATTTGTGGGGGCATCCAGGTAGTGGTTCTTTTAAACACACTCCCGCTGCTATAGCAGCATTAATATTACTTTAGTTTTTTTTTGTTTAATTTTTTTTTTCTACATTTGTATTTCAGCTTTGTATTGCTGTCTGTTTTCCCATTAGAGGGTATCCTTTCTCATTTTCCTGGTCACCAGTATCACTGGAAAGTGGGGGTAAATCCAAAATTTTGAGTTGCCTGCAGAACAGGAATAGAGGGGAAATCATCCGATGGGGATGCTTGTTTCCATGGCAACTGTCTTAAGAGAAATATCTTTACATTTGAATGATATCCATTCAGTTCTAGTTGAGTATACAGGACAGGAAGTAAGGGGAAATCTAACTGAGACAGAAATGGTAAATTAATTTAAAAAAAACCTCACAGTAGTTTCAGTCTACTGAAAGTAAAAAAAAAAAGTTTTGCCTTTAGATATACTTTTAAGACATACTGCATTCTCACTAAGTAATGTAGTCTTTATATCTGGAAGGCTACTGCATGGATATCCTTGCCTAGTTTACAGAATAAATGCAGAGAAGTTGCATAATGTATCTGGAAGATATAACATTTTTGCTCACTTTCTCTGTTGAGCAAAGCATGTTCAATTCTTTAACAGCGAACTGTGTCCTGTTTTATATCACATAGGATAATGTATGCAAAGCTCCCCAGGCTGCACTTTTCTGCATTACAATAGCTTTATGATGTAGTTAATCATAGCAGCTCACTATGGAATTGTATTATTTGAATGGTAAAGCATCACATGCAAATCTTCACGCAAATATTTTCTTAGCCGAGGTGGATTTGCTAGCTGTTATAAACAGTGGATTCCTTTGGTATTAATAAAATGAATAAACTCCATAAGAGATAGGGATTTGTTTTTTATTCGCTGCTGAAAATTTCATAGGAAGTTGGCAGTGTGAAGAAGTGAACACAAGTCTTTTTTAAAGTCTTTTAGCAAACTTGGAATGCTATGATTTTTTTTTTAAATATCTGCTTTGGGCATGGGTCATCCTAGCATGCATTAGTGTAGTCAAACTTCAGCTGTCTGACCTTCATATATACACCTACGTTTGTTTTTAGACATGGATCATTCTTGCTTACATTACTGTAGTCCAATTTCAGCTCTCTGACCTTCATATGTGCACCTACTATCAAACATAGAGAACAAAAGTAACTGTGAAATGGGTCAAGTGATCTCATCACCTGTCATTTAGCCCTCGTTGGGTTTTTTGGTGATAACAGTAGCAGGAGATTTAGAAGGCTTCAAGTGAACATTGGCTTTGCTTATGCAGGAGTAAAGCAACAGGCTCAAATTAATGGTGGTCCACCTTCCCTTCACTCCCCAGTGCTCCTTTTGGCTGCTGGCAGCAAAGAAAGAGTGTGTACATCTAGGTACATTGGAGCATGTGACTTGCTCCTGAATGACAGCTTCAATGAGAATGTAAATCATGAAACTTCTCATATTGAACTTCTTTAAGTGGAACTGCACTGCATATGAGCTTTATGTTGCTGAGAAATCATTTTGAAAAAGGCCCTTAAGAATTTCCAGCCATGGCCATCTTGAGTAAGGGCAGATGATTTATTTACTTCCTGGAATCCATCTGCCCTCCCATCTTGAAGACTGCTGGGATGTGTGACATCATTTGCCTACTCATGGAAACCAGAAAGTAACTGAAGAAATGTAAAAAAAAGTTTAAAAAAAGTAAATAAATATGATCTACTTTCCTATGTATTTACGAATGTTGGCAGCATAAAGATTAAAAATAGTCAATGTTGACTGAGAGAGTGAAGAAAAAAATATGCCATTTGATGTTTGGTTGAATCTGCCAAACAGTTTAGTTTGTATTCAGCATAGTCACTGTTGTTACAGATACTGATGCTATGCCAGCACTGTATTTCTGAAAATCTGTATGAAAAGAACATTACACAGCTTGAGCCATGGATAGGTACTATGTTACCACATAGGTACTATGTTGCATGTTACCACAGGCAGTTTAAAGCTGGACATCAGGTAGATATAAAAAAACACAATGTAATGCAGTGCATATGTACAGTATATATTAAAGCGGAGCTCCACCTCCCCCCCTCCACTGCCACATTTGGCACCTTTTTGGGGGGAAGCAGGTACCTGGTTTTGCCGGAAGTTGCCCAATACACACACCCTTGCAACCCTCTGGTATTCTTTGCGCATGCGCAGTAGGAAACTGGCGGTGAAGCCGCAAGGCTTGACTTCTGGTTTCCCTTAGTCAAGGTGGTAACGCCAGAACTCCTCTTTGAACACTTTAGACACAGAGCCTTCTACTCCCCTTATGTTAAACCCAAAAACAAAAAAGTAATGTTTTGAAGCTTACCAGTTCTTAAATGTGATAGCTGCATTAGTTTTCTTTGTTTGGCTTTGTTTCCTTTATTTTCACTTGGTGATCCTACCAGTAAGTCTGTTGTTTTTCAACCCAGACCAAGCTGTTCAGACAAGGTAGCAATTAAGCACTTTCTGTCCGCTCGCTCACAATGTACTGTAGATTGGCGGCAGCTACAGGACCTGCGACGTACTCGTATGTTGCTGGTGTTGTTCCAACATGGGGGGGGGCGCTGTGCACCCAAGGATGTGCGCAATCCTTCAGCAGACACAGATGAATGAAGACCTGGTGAACAGGAACCGGTGGCTATGTAATCGCTATGTGATCACAATGACAAAACTGTTATGATTCAATCTGATTCACAAGAGCCCACAGCTCTCACATGCTACATGGGGCCAATCACAGAACCCTGTATCATGTGACTAGCTGGAGCCAATCACAGATCACTGTTTTTTTATCTGTTTTGAACTTAGCCCATTCATGACAGTTCCAAGCAAGCATTGCATTGAAGGTGCAATCATCTTTATTGCTCCTGCAATGCAAAGTGTAAAAAAAACAATATTCCCTAATCACCCTCCCAGAGTAGTACAATGTTACTATGGTAACATTGTACTACTCTGATGAAAGTATTGAAAAATAAAAATATTGAGAGAATTTTTTTTACTTGCCACTTGCATGCCCACAATGCGAGCGAGCGGCAGCTCTGGTCAAAGTGACGTACTCTTACGTCGCTTTTTATTTCCAGGTGTGGGTGCGCATTACAAAAAAAAGCACTACATTTTACACACACATTAGGTTAGCACAACCCTTTGATTGCCCTTATTAACTCTTTGATCACCCCGGCACCATAACTGCCATTAGTACAGTGTCAGTATATAGAATTTTTCACTGATCACTGTATTATTGCCACTAGCGACATCAGATAATTTATTTATTTATTTCAGGCACTTATATAGCGCCGTCAATTTATCCAGCGCTTTACATATATATTTTACATTCACATCAGTCCCTAACCCTCAAGGGGCGTACAATCTAAGGTCCCTAACTCATATTCATACATACACATACTAGGGACAATTTAGACAGGAGCCAATTAACCTACCAGCATGTCTTTAGCGTGTGGGAGGAAACCGGAGTACCCGGAGGAAACCCACACAGTCACAGGGAGAACATGAAAACTCCAGGCAGGTGGTGCCGTGGCTGAGATTCGAACCAACAACCCTAGTACTGCCAGGCGGAAGTGCTAACCATTTAGCCACTGTGCTGCCCAGAATTGATATTTACATTCCCTGTGATAACAATAAAAGTGCTAAAAAAAAATTAAAGGGACAACGGAAAAACAAAAATAAATAAATAAATAATAATGAAAAAAAAAATTCACCCCCGTCCCTGTGCTTGCGCACAAAGGCAAACGCAAGCGGCAGTCCCGTGTAAACAGAGGTTGCACCATGCATGTGAGGTATCACCATGAACATCAAATCGAGGGCTGCAATTCTAGTATTAGAACTACTAACAGTAGATCTAAAGTGGTGACCTGTAAAGGCTTTTAAAGCTTCGCCTATGGACATTAAAATATTATGTACTTTTTCGCCGTTGCACCGACAGACACAATTTTAAAGTATGTCATGTTTGGTATCCAATTACTCGTCATAACATAATCTTTTATATTTTATCAAATAATTGAGCAATATATTGTGTTTTTGTGCATCAAAGTTCTAAAAAGTGTATTTTTCCCCAAAAAATTGCGTTTGAAAAATCGCTGCGCAAATACTGGGTGACATAAAAAAGTTCAACACCCACCATTTTATTCTCTTGGGCCTATACTATATATATAATGTTAGGGAAGTTCAAAGTAATTCTCTAGCAAAAAAAAGAAAAAGCTTGGTCTTCAAGTGGTTAGAAGAGTGAATGATGTGTGGCATAAGCTTCTAATGTTGGCCCTGAATAGTAGAACTCCCCCCCCCCCCAATTACCCCTTTGTGGAAAGTAGATACTGCAAGGTATTTGCTAAGGGGCATGGTGAGTATTTTACAGATCTCATTTGTTACCAAAAGCTTTTGGAAAATGAAGTAATTTTTTTTTCTTTTCTTTTTACACTAGTTACATAGTCTAGCTGAAAAAAGATAAAAGTCCATCCAGTTCAACCATTGAGAAAAAAAAAAAAAGTTATAATCCTATATGCACAGTTGATCCAGAGGAAGGCAAGAAAAAAACAGCAAAGCATAATCCAATTTGCTCCTGCAGGGCAAAAATTCCTTCCTGATCCCCCGAGATGCAATCTAATATTCCCTGGATCAACTTTACCTATACATGTTAGTATCCAGTTATATTATGAGTATCTAGGAAAAGCAATCTACTGAGCTGGCCAGAACCAACTCTTGAGGAAGTCTATTCCACATTTTCGCAGGTCTTACTGTGAAGAAACCTTTCCATATTTGAAGATTAAATCTCTTTTTCTCCAGACGTAAAGTGTGCCCCCTTGTACTCTGTGAGGTCCTCGGGGTTAATAACTCTACACCGAGTTCTCTATATGAACCACTGATGTATTTATACATGTTGATCATATCCCCCCTTAATCTTCTCTTCTCAAGAGAGAATAAATTAAATTCCTCTAATCTTTCCTCATAGCTGAGCTCCTCCATGCCTCTTATCAATTTGGTTGCCCTTCTCTTTACTTTCTCCAGTTCCCCAATGTTCTTTTTGTGAATTGGTGCCCAAAACTGAACTGCATATTCCAGATGAGGCCTTACTAATGATCTGTACAGGGGGTAATATGATATCTCTCTCTAGATCCTTCTCCACCATTGATTTCCCCAGTTGTACTCCCCCTAGTATGTATGATGCATGCATATTCTTAGCCCCCAAGTGCAGAACCTTACATTTATCAACATTAAACCTCATTTACCACTCAGTTGCCCAATTGAACAGTGCATTGAGGTTGGCTTGTAAGTTGGAGACATCCTGTAAGTACGTTATTCCACTGCACAGCTTGGTGTCATCTGCAAAGACTGCAATTGTATTTTTAATCCCAGACCCTATATTGTTTATAAATATATTAAAAATTAAGGGTCCCAACACTGAACCCTGGGGTACACCGCTGACAACCCTAGACTATTCAGAGTATAAATCATTAACCACTACTCTCTGAATATGATCTTTTAGCCAGTTTTCTATCCATTTACATACAGATTTTTCCAAGCCTGTAGACTGTACCTTACACATTAGCCATGTGTGGGGAACTGTGTCAAACGCTTTTGCAAAATCCAAGTATACCACATCCACCGCACCCCTCTGTCCAAGGTTTTGCTAACCTCCTCATAAAAATAAATCAGATTTGTTTGACAACTTCTGTCTTTCATGAATCCATGCTGTCTGTTGCTTAAAATATTTTTTTCCAGCAAGAACTCATCTATGTGCTCTTTAATTAAACTCTTTAGTATCTTCCCAACTATAGAAATTAAACTAACAGGTCTATAATTACTTGGTAAAGATTTTGACCCCTTTTTAAATATTGGCACCACATTGTTCTTACGCGAATCCAGTGGTACTATGCCAGTCATTAAAGAGTCCCTAAAAATTAGAAACAATGGCTTTGAAATGACAGAGCTCAATTATTTAAGGACCCGTGGGTGTATGCCATCCAGTCCAGGTGGTTTATTGTCTCGAAGCTCCTGTCAAGGTGTTAACTTCCATGGACGCCTCTGAGATGGTTTCAGTTTCAGCTTTGTTCAATTTTTGTATCACTTTTGCTACAGTATTCTGACTGATAAGTAAAGATTTGCTGATCTTCTTGTAGTCTTCACCTTTCCTGTGTTAAGAAATTATTTTCTTTCTCAGGCCTTGTGACATTTCTCTTCCATGTGGTACTATTGCTGACAGCATGAAATGGGAAGGGGTTTTCTTTGTTAAGTAATGCAGGCCATAGATGGGTCGAAAATCGGCCGATTTTTCGTCCGAAAATAAAATCGGCCGATTTTCGGATCGTTAGTGGGCTATTTGGTCGGCCGTTTTTCGGTATTTTGGCCGTTTTTTTTTTATCTGTAAAGTTGGAAAAAAATCGGCCGATTTTGCCGATCGGCCGATTTTCGCGGCAATTAGTGGGCAAATCGGCCGATTTTTTGCCGATAAAAAATCTGCGCATGAGCAGTGACCTGCAAGAGGAAGACAAAAAGAAGAAAAAGAAGAAGAGGATGAGGAGGATGAAGAAGAAGAGGATGAGGATGAAGAAGAAGAGGATGAGGATGAAGAAGAAGAGGATGAGGATGAAGAAGAAGAGGATGAGGATGAAGAAGAAGAGGATGAGGATGAAGAAGAAAAGGATGAGGATGAAGAAGAGGATGAGGATGAAGAAGAAGAGGATGAAGAAGAAGATGAGGATGAAGAAGAAGATGAGGATGAAGAAGAAAAAGAGGATGAGGATGAAGAAGAAAAAGAGGATGAGGATGAGGAAGAAGAGGAGGATGAGGATGAAGAAGAAGAGGAGGATGAGGATGAAGAAGAAGAGGAGGAGGATGGGGATGAAGAAGAAGAGGAGGAGGATGGGGATGAAGAAGAAGAAGTGGATGAGGATGAAGAAGAGGAGGATGAGGATGAAGAAGAAGAGGATGAAGAAGAAGAGGATGAGGATGTAGAAGAAGAGGATGAGGAAGAAGAAGAAGGAGGAGGAGGAGGAGGATGAAGAAGAAGAGGATGAGGATGAAGAAGAAGAAGATGAGGATGATGATGAAGAAGAGGATGAAGAGGATGAGGATGAAGAAGAAGAAGAAGTAGGATGAAAATAAGAAGAATTCCAGTCCAGCAAAAAGTGTCTCTGCAGAGAGCTCCGCTATTTCTGACAGTTCTCTGACAGTTCTTTGACATTTACAGCGGTTGCAACAATGTATCTATTTGTTTCCGAATAAAAACATCTGTATCCTAAATGGAAACAAATAGATACAATGTTTCAACCGCTGTAAATGTGAAGGAACTGTCAGAGAACTGTCAGAAATAGCGGAGCTCTCTGCAGGGACACTTTTTGCCGGCTGTAGAAGGGATGAAAATCGGCCGATTTTTTTTACCATTGATGGTAACGTCGGCCGCTTGAACGACCGAATTTTTGTTTTTTAAAAGAAAAATCTGCCGTTTTTCTCCCCATCTATGGCCTGCATAACACCATTTTATAATCGTCTGCTGGACACCTGTTTAATGAATAATTAGACTCACCTGTAGTTGAATTCTTGTTAATTAGGATTTTGTTGTCTAAAATTTAGCTTTGCTCCTAAGACGTTCATTGGGGTGTATTCATTTTTGCAACATGGTCTTGAATGATTTGTTAGGAAAAATACTTTTTTGTGTGTGTAAATTAACAAATCTTGTTTGCAATCAATGGCCTGCATTTGTGGGAGTATTTTGTAATATACTGTCCCATAGAAAATGTTAATTCTGAAAGAAAAGTAAGGGTTTTATGACAAATCTGTTGGGGTGTACGCATTTATGCTGGGCACTGTAGCTAGGCTGCCAAAAAGTCTCTCACATGTGGTATCCCCATACTCGGGAGAAGTAGCAGAATGTGTTTTGTGGTTTTAATCCAGATATACCCGTGGCATGTGTGAGCAATATATCATATAAGTGTCAACTGTGTGTAAAAAAAAAAAAAACTGTCATTTTCAAAATATCTCTGGCAAAAAAATCTTCCATGGACTCAGAAAGCTTCTCAGCAAATTCTTTTGGGTGTCTACTTTCCAAAAAGGAGTAATTTGGGGGTGTTTTGTACAGCCCTGGCATTTTAGCACCTCAAGAAAAGTGATAGGCAGTCAGAAAGTCAAAGCTGTGTAAATTCCAGTATCTGTACCATAGTTTGTAGATGCTATAACTTTCACACAAACAAATTGCTATACATGTATTGGGATTTTTTTTACCAAAGACATGTAACAGAGTACATTTTGGCCTAAATTTATGACTAACTTTGAGTTTACTGGATATTTTTTTACAACCGAAGGTAGAAAATATTGTTACTTTTCAAAATATAAAAAAAAATAAAAAACAGTGATGATTAAATACTACCAAAAGAAAGCTCTATTTGTGTGAAAAAAGACATACATTTTGTTTGGGTAAAGAATTGCATGACCGCGCAATTCCCAGTTGTACCAATGAGTGCAGTGCCGCATAGCAAAAAATGGCCTGGTCATTAAGGAGGGTAAATTATGCAGAGGGCAAGTGGTTAAAGAGCTGAGATAATGCATTTAACACTGACTTATCTAAAAACTTTGCTTCAGTGTATATATGTAACTGCTTAAAAAGTGTTAGCTGCAGTTCAGTTTGAACTTGTTAGTCAAGTCCATCTAAATTTGTTAGTGTCTGGCCATAAACAAAAATTCTCAGTAAATTCAATGACTTGAAGAATATCATTCAACAGTGCATCAAAATGTAATTATCTTTTAACATTTGATTTTGAAATGATTGGACTTTCCAGAGCGAAAAATACATACGCTGTTAGAAATTCTTTCAAGAAAAAATTTTCATTCTGTTCCCTCAAATATTCTCATCATTGCAGTCAAAGATGAATGTTGCTTTAAATCCAAGAACAGTAATAAGATCAAACGATTGTTCATAAAATGCAGAAACTAAATTCTTTCTTCACAGATTGGCAATGCTTCTGTCCAAAGGTTGCTCAACTGGCTTCCAACCGCCCTATAGCTGAAGGACGGCTACAGCGTGGTTGTGTAATCCTGGGACGACGTCCATGGACATCATTCCAGGACACGCCCCCCTGTGCGCCCCCAGCCGCGCACATCCGGCCCCGCCAGTGATCGCTGTGTCCTATGGACACAGCTGATGACGTGAGATGGTAAACGGCCAATCACGGCGGCTTTTTACCACATGATCAGCTGTGTCCAATGACACGCCGATCACCAAGTAAATACAGTTGCCGGTAATCGGCTGCACTTTCCTCATGCGGTCACAGCGTGAGGAAAGTACTGCCGAGAACCGGCAATTGTCTGTGAAGGGATCAGCATTGATCATCAGTGCACTGATGATCAGTGCCGCCCACCTGTGCCCAGCAGTGCTGCCCTCCTGTACCCACCAGTGCCACCCACCTGTGCCCATCAGTGCCAACTACTTGTGCCACCAACCTGTGCCACCCACCTGTTCCCATCAGTGCCACCCACCTGTTCCACTCAGTGCCACCCACCTGTTCCACTCAGCAGTGACACCCACCTGTGCCCAGCAGTGCCGCCCAGCAGTGCTGCCTATCTGTGCAGCATTATCAGTGCCAGCTCATCAGTGCCGCCTATCAGTGCTGCCTATCCGTGCTGCCTCATCAGTGACCATCAGTGCTGCCTATCTGTGCTCATCAGTGCTGCCTATCAGTGCCCATCAATGCTGCTTATCAGTGCAGACTCATCAATGCACATCAGTGAAGGAGAACAATTACCTGTTTGCTAAATGTTATAATAGATACAAAGAAAAACTTTTTTTTTTTTTTTATATCGCAAAAAATAAAATACCCAGCAGTAATTAAATACCACCAAAAGAAAGCTTTATTTGTGTGAAAAAAATTATAACAATTTCATATGGGTATAGTGTTGCATGACCGCACAATTGAAAGTGTGACAGCGCTGAAAGCTAAAATTTGGCCTGGGCAGGAAGGGGTATAAGTGCCCGGTAGGCAAGTGGTTAATTGCTCCACCATAGAGTGTAGCCACCCTAAAGAATGCCAAACATGGATGGAAAATCAAACAAAAAATTGAGTCGGTAGACCAATCATTCGATTTTCATATGGTTTTTGTGCTTAATGAAAGAATATGATTTTTTTTTTTTTTTTTGAAGAATGATTTTCTAATTGTAGTTCAATCGTTAACAAAAAAAAGTGACATGCATATGAGCAGTAGGAGTAGTAGTTGATATCAATCCATCGTTTTTTTACTCATCTATGGCCAGGTTTAGACAGGAAGTATGCTACTGGTCTCCAGGTAAAATAAAGGAATAAAGCCTTAAAAAAAGAAAACTAATGCAGCCAAGATTAGTTAGCTGCAATATGTTAAACTTTTGTTTTTGAGTTTAATACTGCTTTAGGGGAAGTCTCAGTTCTGCACATCATAGCTTTTAGCTTTTGTAGTGTTCCCTAATATATTGTACAACTTTTTAGGGGAACAAATAGGGCTTTATTTTGGTAACAGATTTGATACACATTTTCATAAGTTTTAAGAGAAAAAATGTAAAAACTGCTCCTTTTTGTAATTCGTCCCAACACAACTTTTATGTAATTTGTGTAGCTTTAGATATTTACTCCAAAACATAAATTACATGTCTTTTGACTAAAAGGATATATTATAAGTGTATTTTTTTTGTTTAACATAGTAGAATGGTAAAGCTTAAAGAGAAACAGTCAAACAATTTAAAAATAACAAACAAAACCCTGAAGGAGCCAAATATGCTGTTAATCATATTTAGGGACTTCATTTCTAGTATGGGTTTTCACAGAAATAATTTAGGATAAAGACATTATTTAGCATTTTTGATTGCTCTATATCTGGATGTCATTGTGCTTATGTTAGTGTTTGGTACTTAATTAGTAAATGCAAATGTCCTCAAGTGCATCTAATATATTTTTGGGACTGAGGGATTAATGGGGGAAGATTTTTCTTTTTACTTATTTTTTTTTTTCTTTTTTTTATGCTTTTTCGCAATGTTATTTCTTGATTATGTTTGCCGATCTTGTCAAGGAAGACTCAGTGCAGCTTCCCACCTCTTCAGCCATACATTACTTATAGTGTGCTCCCCATTAAGAGCAAGCAATAGCATCAATTCTTCTAGGTGAACTTGCACACAGTTTTTAGCCACTACAGGCAGATACTTCTCCATCATGCCATACCATCAGGGAGGCGTGTGAATGACCCCAAATTTATTCTGGAGCAGGACAACGACCTCAAACATACAGCCAATGTCATTAAAAACTATCTTCAGCGTAAAAAAGAACAAGGAGTCCTTGAAGTGATGGTTTGTCTCCTTCAGGGCTCAGATCTCTACATCATGGAATCTGTCTGGGATCACATGAAGAGACAGAAAGATTGGAGGGAGCCTTTATCCACAGAAGTTCTGCTTGTTTGGAACAACCTACCTGCCGAGTTCCTTCAAAAACTGTGTGTAAGAATACCTAGCAGAATTAAGGTTGGTTTGAAGGCAAAGGGTGGTCACACCAAATATTGCTTTGATTTGGATTTCTCTTCTGTTCACTTTATTTTTATCAATTAACAAAATTTGTAAATAAGAACAAAGTGTCTATTAACCCTTCTATTTCTGAAAGCATTCCTATTTTGCTGCATTTTTTACACCTGCCTAAAAATCTTGCACGGTACTATATATACAGTGGGGATCAAAAGTTTGGGCACCCCAGCTAAAAATTTGTATTAATGTGCATAAAGAAGCCAAGGAAAGATAGAAAAATCTCCAAAAGGCATCAAATTACAGATTAGACATTCTTATAATATGTCAACAAAAGTTAGATTTTATTTCCATCATTTACACTTTCAAAATAACAGAAAACAAAAAAATGGCGTCTGCAAAAGTTTGGGCACCCTGCAGAGTAAATATCTTGTACTGCCCCCTTTGGCAAGTATCACAGCTTGTAAACGGTTTTTGTAGCCAGTCAAGAGTCTTTCAATTCTTGTTTGAGGTATCTTTGCCCATTCTTCCTTACAAAAGTCTTCCAGTTCTTTGAGATTTCTGGGCTGTCTGTCACGCACTGCTCTTTTAAGGTCTATCCATAGATTTTCAATCATGTTGAGGTCAGGAGATTGTGAAGGCCATGGCAAAACCTTCAGTTTACGCCTCTTGACGTAATCCCCCGTGGATTTCGAGGTGTGTTTAGGATCATTATCCATTTGTAGAAGCCATCCTCTCTTTAACTTCGGCTTTTTCACAGATGGCATCAAGTTACCATCCAAAATTTGCTGAAATTTGATTGAATCCATTTTTCCTTCTACTCGTGAGATGTTCCCTGTGCCACTGGCTGCAACACAACCCCAAAGCATGATTGATCCAACCCCATGCTTAACAGTTGGACAGAGGTTCTTTTCATTAAATTCTGTGCCCCTTCTTCTCCAAACGTACCTTTGCTCATTCCGGCCAAAAAGTTCAATTTTAACCTCATCGGTCCACAGAACTTGTTTCCAAAATGCATCAGGCTTGTCTATATGTTCATTTGCAAAGTTCAAACGATGATTTTTGTGGTGAGGACGTAGAAGAGGTTTTCTTCTGATGACTCTTCCATGAAGACCATATTTGTACAAGTATCTCTTTATAGTGGAATAGTGTACCACAACTCCAGTGTCTGCCAGATCTTTCTGGAGGGATCGTGCAGTCAAACGTGGGTTTTGAATTGTTTTTCTCACAATCCTGCAAGCTGTTCTGTCTGATATTTTTCTTGGTCTTCCAGATCTTGCTTTAACTTCCACTGTTCCTGATGACTGCCATTTCTTAATTACATTCCGAACAGAGGATATTGACATCTGAAAATGCTTTGCTATCTTCTTATAGCCTTCTCCAGCTTTGTGAGCGCCAACTATTTTCAGTTTCAGTTTTCTAGACAACTGCTTAGAAGAACCCATGGTGCTGATTGTTGGGGCAAGGTCAGATGAGTCTGGGCATTTAAAACCTTTGAGATTGACATCACCTGGTCTTCCCAGACGATGACTGAGAACAATCCATGACACTGGCAGGTCTCAGCTTGGCAAAGGGGGCAGTGCATGCTATAAATTCTGCAGGGTGCCCAAACTTTTGTAGACACCATTTTTTTGTTTTCTGCTATTTTGAAAGTGTAAATGATGGAAATAAACTCTAACTTTTGTGGACATATTATAAGAATGTCTAATCTGTAATTTGATGCCTTTTGGAGATTTTTCCATCTTTCCTTGGCTTCTTTATGCACATTAATACAAATTTTTAGCTGGGGTGCCCAAACTTTCGATCCCCACTGTATATTAACATGCTTTCCATGAGCATCCTTTGATTGGACTGCCTAACGCACCACATTGATCCAAAAATCTGACCTACAGCATATTTGTTAGCATAGTGCACTGCAATGCACCGTTGTTACTGTAGCACAGTTAGTGGTTTATTTACTAAAGCTGCATAGTGCAAAATTAGTAAATTGGTCCAAACTGCTGAAGTGTAAACTCGATTCCTTCTCTTAAAGTGTTACTAAACCCACAACAGTAAAATCAGTCTGTATATGCAGTATATGCAGTAAAGCATGCTTTTTATACTCACTGTGGAACCTAAGGGGTTGATCCTCTTCTTTATGTAAAAGTTCTGTTTGATCCTGGCTACTTCAGATCCTCCCATTCTTCCAGTGTGCCCCTCTTATCTCCTGAAAAGACATATTGTGTGGAGACACTCTGCACATGCTCAGTTTGGCTTGTATTGTTAGAGAGGTTTTTTTTTTTCTATTGGAAGAGTGCATGTGATCAGCACAGGGCCAACCAGCACTGTCCAGACAGAGGTCAGGGGTTCTGCATCGTCCTAGAGCAGAAAGAAAACTCCTCCTACAAGCTTTAACCAGTGCTCTGCTGAACACTGATAGAAGTCACAAGACTGCTCTAACTGCTGATGAGAAAAGGCAGTTTATATTTACTAAAATAATTGCATTTTCATGTTCTGTGTACTGTGGGAGACCAGATATAGTGAATGCAGGAACCTGGGTTTAGTAACACTTAAAGCAGAGATCCAAAGAATAAAGATGAGCTCTGGCCCCATATGAACCTATGTGAACATGAAAGTTGTACTATTTTCTAATCCAGTCAGCTGCAGGCTTGGTCATTCACTGCCTACAACCCACATAAACAAAGGGGCATTGCCCATATATGGACACATACCCATATTTAGTCCATGACATTCACCAGCATTCTACCCCTTTGTTTAGAGTGATTGTAAACCTTCTTTTTTTAAAATAAT
This sequence comes from Staurois parvus, assembly GCF_062004578.1. Taxonomy (NCBI): domain Eukaryota; kingdom Metazoa; phylum Chordata; class Amphibia; order Anura; family Ranidae; genus Staurois; species Staurois parvus. Next base: position 4,139,395 of record NW_028317938.1, read on the forward strand.
AAATGTCATATTTACCTGCTCTGTGCAATGGTTTTACACTGAGTAGCCCCAATCCTCCTTTTCTAGGGTCCCCCGCTAGTGCTCCTGCCTTCACCTCTTTTGTGAGTGCCCCCCAAAAAAGCTGCTCCTATACGTGCAATCTTCTTGATTGTGGGCTTAAGCCTGAGCTGTGCTGCCTGTGTCTATAGAAACACAGTGTGGCTCAGCCCTGTCCCCTGTACCTGTTTCACAGGATTTGATTAACAGCAGCAGGAGCCAATGGCACCCGCTATCAGTCTGCTCTGTGAGGAGGGAGAAAAAAAAAAAAAGTTTCTTTGTTTCTATTATAAAATTTTTCTCCTTCACTGATGTGCGTTGATGAGGCAGCACTGATGGGTATTGATAGGCAGCACTAAAGGGCACTGATAGGCAGTACTAATGAGGTGGCACGGATAGGCGGCACTGATAGGCAGCACTAATGAGGTGTCACGGATAGGCGGCACTAATATGCAGCACTGATAGGTGACACTGATGATGGGTACTGATAGACGGCACTGACTGGCATCACTGCTGGGCACTGACTGGCACAACCGCTGGGCACTGACTGGTGGCACTGACTGGCAGCACTGCTGGGCTGCACTGGTGGGTGGCACTGGTGGGCAGCACTGGTGGGTGGGCACAGGTGGGTGGCACAGGTGGGCACAGGTGGGTGGCACTGGTGGGCACAGGTGGGTGGGCACAGGTGGGTGGCACTGCTGGGCACAGGTAGGTGGCACTTCTGGGCACAGGTAGGTGACATTGCAGAGTGGCACAGGTGGGTGATCTGCTGGGCACAGGTGGGCGGAGCTAGTGGGCGCACTGCTGGGCACAGGTGGGCGGAACTTGTGGGTGGCACTGCTGGGCACCGATCATCAGGGCACTGATCATCAGTGCCCTGATGATCGGTGCCGATCCTCGCTCTGACAGCTGCCGGTTCTCGGCAGTACTTTCCTCACGATCTGACAGCGTGAGGAAAGTGCAGCCGAGAACCGGCACTTGCATTTCCCTGTGATCAGCGTGTCATTGGACACCGCTGATCACGTGGTAAAAGGCCGGTATGATTGGCCTTTTACCACATCTCGTGATCAGCTATGTCCGTAGGACACATCGATCACTGAGATCGCCGGGTGCGCGCCCCCTGGGGCGCGCAGGAGAGCGCGTTCTGGGGGGACGTCATTTGACGTCCACCCAGAACTGGCCGGCCGCAGTGCAGCCGTCATTCGGCTATCTGCGGTCGGCAACTAGTTAAGGTGATTGTAAAGCTTGACTTTTTGTTTTCCTTGAAATAATAAGCATGTTATACCTATCTGCTGTGTGCTATGGTATTACACGGAGCAGCCCAGATCCTCCTCTTCGAGTGCCCCCATAGGAAGCCATTTCCTATGGGGGCACTGGTGCAGACTTGCTCTCAACCCCACTGCCTACGTCTATGGAAACAGACAGCAGGGCTAGCCCGGCCCTCCGCTTCCAGATCACAGAGTTTGATTGACAAATGACAACAGCAGGAGCCAATGGCTCCCGCTGCTGTCGATCTGCCCTGTGAGGAGGGACAGAGCAGAAAGAACTGCTGCTGTTGGGCACAGTGTTGAATCGCGATCAGGCTCAAGTAGGTGTAGGGGGTTGGGGAAGGATCAAAGAAAGAAGTGGTCTTTGCTTCCTATTCAGGAGCAATTTAAGTTTCAACTTGAATTATTTGCTTGCAAAACTGCACTAGATTACACCCCCCTTTCCTTTTTTTTTTTTTTTTTTAATAAACAAGACGGAGTTCCATTAAGAGAGAAATATCAAGGCTTGTGACTAAATGGATTTATAATCTCAGGACATTTACCCCTCGTGGGTTAAACATAGAGTGGGACATGAATGCTTTTATTAATAATAGTTAGATAAGCTTTTTTGGTTTTATGTATTTCATTTTCATTTAGATATGTTCATAACATGCATTTTAAGAATTTGGATCCTTTTTATGTGTATATGCATATTTTATATGTATGTTTATCATTACACCACAATATGGCACTATATCCTATGGTCACCAGGGATATTGAATGTGGCTGCCATTTATTATTTCAGCACAAGATGGTGCTTGTTGCGGTGGCTTGGTAAACTGCTCAATCTATGTGCAAATTTCATTAAGCAACTTGTGTGCCTTAATTTGGTGTAATTGATATGCCTATTTAAGGAAGTGGTGACTCACGGTCTTACTGTGCCCCTGAAGACATAACTTATGATGAAATGTACGTAGGGCGGAACAGAGGATCGAGACATTACCACGCATGCACGGCAGCCATTGATATCCCTGTACTGTGTTATTGAATGCCTGGTTTTTCTCATGAGAATGTGAGTGATTTTAACCATTTTAGTAAACTTTAAATATGGATTCACAGTATCCATCCACGTGAGGCTCTGGGACATAGGATCTTCATACAAAGTGTGTTTTGACTTCTCTAAGATTGAGAGTCACATTCCATTCGGTAAGAACATACATGTGCTGTGGTGGAAGGTGTATTCAGGTCTGAAGAGGACTACCATTTGAAAAGTATTGCCCAGTGATGAACATATTGGTTTGCATGGACTTTGTTTATACGTTGAACTTATTATTTGTTTTATTATATTGATTGCTTCATTAGTGTGGCATATGCTTTAGACTGTTTAATAAACGACCCACAGAGTTTGTGAATGATTTTCAGTGGATTCAGCAAACCTATAGGCAATAATGAAAACTGCCAACTTATAAAGTTCTACAAGTAGTAAGGACTTGTTTTCCCCTCTAACCACTGGTCCAATAAATGAGCCTGTTTATGATCTTTGCTGTGATTAATATGATTTTGTATATTCTTTTGAAACCTCAGCTTTTACAAAAATGTATCTACATTTGCTTTATCTTGATACAGACAAAACTGCACAGTGTCAAAAATCTATTATGCAGGGGTCCTGAAAAAAGGAGGCACCACTGCTTAAGGAGAAAAAGAGTTTCTGTTTTTCATTTAAGAAAAGTCAAGCTACAATAATGTCCCTTCTCAGAAACAGCAATTATTTCCATAATCTTACAGCCACACACTGCTTTACAGCTTAGTGGGATGGCAGTGAGACGTATGAACTAATGTAGTATAATTAACAAATAGAATAGGGGTTTTAGTTTGCATGGTCCATCGTCTCCCGCAGTGCTTAAATTTACCAAGAAAGGCCCACGATGATGCTACACACTAAACTCGGCATTGCTGAGATTTTGTTTTAGCCATACCAGAGAAAAATGTTGCCTTTAACACACGAACCCTGTGTTTAATTACCCAAGCAAAATTGCATAAATATGAATGAGCGCTAATGGTAGTAACTTGGCTTTGTGGTAGGCAAAACAAACTGATTTCTAAATGATTTGTAAAGAAAATGAGGAGTGAGAGCAGCTATTAGGTTTTAAACACTCTTAAATGATAATGTGGTCATCCATCCGTCAAGATGGAAAGTTGGAATCTGAGGGCTAACTACCCAAAATGCCTTGCATCTAGATCTAAATTAGCTGAGAGTTTTTATCTAGGTAAGACATGCAGGTGCAGTAAAAGAATTCCACAGATCGATGCCTAGCAGATGTCTCATTTTCCTGAAATGTATTTGGGCATATAAATGTGCCATACAGTTTGGAAACAAAATTTCATTTATATTTAGGGTTTTGGTTTCAGACTGATCGAGATATACAAACTATGAATTTCATTACAGTAATCCATGAATTCTGATGATGTCAAAGTTAGTTTAATCTACAGTAGATTACAAATGTTCCCCATCATACATCCCACTATTGTAAAATCACAAATTAATTTCTTTTACAAAGGTTTTATTAATGGGCAATCAAACAGAGCCAGCAATAGGGACAGTTACATTCAATATAATATGAACTTGGGCATAGAAAGCACACAGGCATGCTATGTAAGGATCCAAAGTACAGGCTAATGCACGTGTTGAGGACAAAGGGGTGCTAGACTATATGTCTGATAGTACATATGCATAAACTATGGGATATTGTACAAGGAGCATAAATCCCCATTATGAATAAGGATTGTACATGTTGCGACAGTCTAGGCCAGGAGGACACCTGGTAGTCAGAAAGTAAGGATGTAAAGAAGAAAAGAAAAAAGGAAAGGTAAGAAAATGAATAAGAGAAGGAGTCTCAGGGATCTGCACCACAGGGTTATCAACCCCTTGGCACTGGCGCCTCCTGGCCCTTTAAGGGTTTCAGAAGCCAGGATGAGGGCGGGGTTTTAGGGTCATGTGACCATCGTGAATCGCTGTCATGGCGGTCACATGATCAGGAAAGGCCCCGATCACAAGAGGAGATCGGGACCTTTCCGTGAGTGCCGGACATGTGTGCTGGGAGGGCGCAGGGTGCGCACTCTCAGCACATATGCTTTTTTTAATTGCATGCAAATGTGCAGCCACACATTTGCGTGCGCTCGGTGTGAAGAGGTTAAATTTACAAAAGTCTATTGTAAAAGCGGGATGGATGGGCATAGGCAATCCAAGGTTGCCACACCCAGCAGCATTTCTCGTGGGTGTCTGATAGTATAGCTTTTAATTTTTTGTTGATCATAATATTGTTTATGCAGTTTTTGACTGCTTCAAAACTAAGGACTGGAGTTTTCCAGGCTTTGGCTATGGTCAATTTGGTAGCAGTAAAGAGATGCAAGGCCAATTGTCATTTGGGGCAAAGTAATTCTGTAGTCGGTTTACAGAGAAAAGCCTCATATGGATTCCTTTTGAGGTGAGTGCGCAATATGGTGCGGAGCAGCGCATAGACCAGGACCCAAAGTCTCAACACATTCGGACAGGACCACCAGATATGTGTCATTGTGCCCACCTGTGAGCATCCTCGGAAGCAGTTCAGTGAATGAGCAGGAATAAAACATGCCAGCCTAGCTGGCACATAGTTCCATCTGTACAAGATCTTTTAAGAATTTTCCAAAATAAGTACATTCTCAGAGCTCTTGGATAGTATGAATGTGATGATCTGCCAGTTCTCTGGGTCCAGCCACACACCCCCAGTTCACTTTCCCATTGGAGATGCCAAAACCACAATGGAGGTTTTCTGGAGTTTATTATTGAGGAGTAGATCAGTAAAATAAGGCCAGAGGAGCGAGGTCGAGCTCAAAAGAGGTTCTCAAACTTGGTTAATGTATAGGGAGTAGGCTGAGATCTAAGGAGTTGGGATATAAAGTGGCGGAGCTGGTCTTTTTTGATTGGGAAGCATCACAATGTTGGCAGTCAATAAGTTAGGGTATAATGCTGAGTCATTTTTTACTGAATTCAATAGGGCCAGTAAATGAGGGGCAACATCAGCCACCAGTTTTTTATACTACAGCGCTATATAACCGTTAGGACCTGGTCTTTTTCCCGCCTTCAGGTCTTTGATACATTGGAGGACCTCAGAAACTTGAATATCATGGTCCATGAGAGCCTTGTGTGTGGGTGACAGCTTAGTCTGGGAGAGGTGTTTCAGAAATGTAGTAAGGCAATACCTAAATTCATCCAGCACCCATGTTTGCTTACTTGTAAGAACATTACGACGGGTACATAGTATGACTGGATGGAATTTGGGAGCAACGGTATGTAATCGGTTAGGCAGCATCGTATCCAGTTTGTTTGCTTTAGCGTACCATGTTTTGTTGAGAATCCTTTACTGGTAATGACTGAATGTAGTCCAGAACCCATGGACATGGACCAAAGACTGGGTTTCCTCCTTTCTGATGCTTTGCCAGGCTCTAACTGCAGCTGTCTTCAGTTGTTCTTTGTTTGTGGGATTTTCTGCTTTTTGTTTTGCCTTCAGCAAGTAAAATGCATGCTCAATTGGGTTGAGATCAGGTGAATGACTCAGCCATTGCAGAATATTCCACTTCTTTTCCTTCAAAAGCTCTTTGGTTGCTTTTGCAAAGTGTTTTGGATCATTGTGCATCTGTACTGTGAAGCGCTGTCCAATTAACTTTGCTGCATTTGACTGAATCTGGGCTGACAGTATATCTCTAAACACTGCAGAATTCATCTGGCTGCTTCTGTCACATCATCAATAAACACCAATGACCCATTGCCACTGGAAGCCATGCATGCACATGCCATCCCACTGCCTCCACCATGTTTTACAGATGACGTTGTGTTCTTTGGATCATGAGCTGTTCCAGGCCTTCTCCACACTTTTTTTCTTCCCGTCATTCTGGTACAGATTAATCTTGTTTTCATCCATCCAAAGAATGCTTTTGCAGAACTGGTCTGGCTTTTTTTAGATGTCTTTTGGCAAAGTCTAATCTCTGCTTTTCTATTCTTCAGGCTTATGAATGGTTTGCACCTTGTGGTGAACACTCTGTATTTGCTCTCGTGAAACCTTCTCTTGATTGTAGATTTTGACAATGATATGCTCCTGGAGAGTGTCCTTCACTTGTCTGGATGTTGTGAATGGGTTTTTCTTTACCATAGAGAGGATCCTGTGACCACTGTTGTCTTCCGTGGACATCCATGCTCTTTTATGTTGCTGAGCTCACCAGTGCTTTCTTCTTTCCTCAGAATGTACCAAACTGTTGATTTGGCCACTCCTAATGTTGCTGCTATCTTTCTGATGGATTTATTTATTTTTTGAAGCCTTCCAAAGGTCTGTTTCACTTGCATGGACAGCTCCTTTGAATGCATGACGTAGCAATAGATTCCACATGCAAATACCACACTTAGAATCAAATCCAGACCTTTTACCTGCTTAATTGATGAAGAAATAACGAGGAGTAGCCCACACCTGGCCATGAAACAGCTTTTGATTCAATTCTCCAATTACTTTTTGTCCCTTGATAAAGGGGGGGTAACTACTCTTAAGAGCTGTAATTCCTAAACCCTTCCTCCAATTTGGATGTACATACCCTCAAATTAAACCTGAGAGTGTGCACGTTCACTCTATAGCAATTATATAACTATAGCTTGAATATGTTTTGGTAAATACCTGAAAAAATCTAAAATTGTGCCTGTGTCCAAATATGGACCTAACTGTATTTATAAAAGATATAGGGTCTGGGATTAAAAATACCATTTCAGTCTTTGCAGATGACACCAAGCTCTGCAGTGGAATAACGTCCTTACAGGATGTCTCCAACTTACAAGCCGACCTCAATGCACTGTTTAATTGGGCAACTATGTGGCAAATGAGGTTTAATGTTGATAAATGTAAAGTAAATGCATTTGTACGCTAAGAACATGCATGCATGCATCATACATACTAGGGGGAGTACAACTGGGGGAATCAATGGTGGAGAAGGATCTGGGAGTTCTGGTAGATCATAACCTTAATAATGGCATGCAATGCCAAGCTGTGGTTTCTAAAGTGAGCAAAATCCTCTCTTGTATTAAAAGAGGTATAGACTCCAGAGACAGAGATATCATTTTACCCCTGTACAAATCATTAGTAAGACCTCATCTGGAATATGCAGTTCAATTTTGGGCATCTATTCACAAAAAAGTACATAAGAGGCATGGAGAAGTTCAGCCATGAGGAAAGAGTGGAGGAACTGAATTTATTCTCTCTTGAGAAGAGGGGATTAAGGGGGGATATAATCAACATGTGTAAATACATCAGTGGTTCATATAGTGAACTCTGTGTAGAGTTATTCACTTTGAGGTCCTCACAGAGGACAAGGAGGCACTCTTTATGTCTGGAGGAAAAGGAAAAATACGGAAAGGTTTCTTCACAGAGAGAGCTGTGAAAATATGGAATAGACTGCCTCAAGAGTTTGTTTTGGCCAGCTCAGTGGATTGCTTTAAAAAAAGGCCTGGATTCTTTCCTAGATACACAGAATATAACTATAGATACTAACATTTATAGGTAAAGTTGATCCAGGGAATATTGGATTGCCCCTTGGGGGATCAGGGAGGAATTTTTTTTCCCGGTAGGAGCAAATTGGATCATGCTTTGCTGGGTTTCTTGCCTTCCTTTGGATCAACTGTGGGTATAAAGTTATAACTTGTTTTTAAGACTATGTAACTATGATTGGGTGTGCTATCTGTTTTGTGCAACAGAAGGAAACGTTTTTTATAGAAAGCTATGAGCACGCATCTCTGTTTAGTCGGACCATTTGCCTGATAAATATGGGGTACTGTGCATCAAAATATTTAGGGCAGGAGTTAATTGAAAGGTGGGCTTCCTGCAGACAGTGTCCACATATATCTTAAAACCTTCACTCGCTTTTGGGGGGAAGTCATGCCCTGGATATTTAAAGATAGCCAATTAAGTGACATGACAGAGAAATAAAAAGATGCCTATCGCGAACCCCAAGGATGCACAGATGGAAAACAGAAATAGGGAGGAAAAATAGACAGTAGTCAAGAAGAAGACTAAGAGAAAGAAGCAACACAGAAGAGGGTCAAGGGTAATTTGGCTCACAAAACATGCAAAATTGCATCAGTCAGTGGGTTAACCAACCAAGTTCCAGGTCATTGGGGGCTTAGTGGCCCACAGGAACCACACAGCTTTTTGATAAACAATAAATAACACATATCAAGTTAAGGGCAAGTAACCTCTAAATGTAAACTATTCACTCACAAGGCCCACAGGGTATGCTGTGACCGAAACTGGGGAGTTTCAACATGACAGGGTCACATCTGCTCAAGGTACAAAAAAATAAAATAGATTAACACAAACCCCCATGTAAAAGTGGGGACCAGTAATGCAGCAACACAATTAAGATTAACAACATAGGCGTGAGTGGTCATCAGATGGTCAGCAGAAAACTATCATATAAACATACAGTGAGGAACAGAAGTATTTGAACACCCTGCGATTTTGCAAGTTCTCCCACTTAGAAATCATGGAGGGGTCTGAAATTCACATTGTAGGTGCATTCCCACTCTGAGAGACAGAATTTAAAAAAAAATTCAGGAAATCACATTGTATGATTTTTAAAAGAATTTATTTGTCTTGCACTGCTGAACCCAAGTATTTGAACACCTGAGAAAATCAGTGTTAATATTTGGTACAGAAACCTTTGTTTGCAATTACAGAGGTCAAACGTTTCCTGTAGTTCTTGACCAGTTTTGCACACACTGCAACAGGGATTTTGGCCCACTCCTCCACACAGATCTCCTCTAGATCTGTCAAGTTTCTGGGCTGTCACTGAGCAACACGGAGTTTCAGCTCCCTCCAAAGATGTTCTATTGGATTTAGGTCTGGAGACTGGCTAGGCCACTCCAGAACTTTGATATGCTTCTTACGTAGCCACTCCTTGGTTATCCTGGCTGTGTGCTTCGGGTCGTTGTCATGTTGGAAGACCCAGCCACGACCCATCTTCAATTCTCTGACTGAGGGAAGGAGGTTGTTGCTCAAAATCTCACAATAAATGGCCCCATTCATCCTCTCCTTAATACAGTGCAGTCGTCCTGTCCCCTTCGCAGAAAAGCACCCCCAAAGCATGATGTTACCACCCCCATGCTTCACAGTAGTGATGGTGTTCTTGAGTTGCAACTCATCCTTCTTTTTCCTCCAAACACGACGAGTGAAGTTTAGACCAAAAAGTTCTACTTTGGTCTCATCTGACCACATGACTTTCTCCCATGCCTCCTCTGGATCATCCAGATGGTCATTGGCAAACTTCAGACGGGCCTGGACATGTGATGACTTGAGCAGGGGAACCTTCCGTGCAATGCATGATTTGAAACCATGACGGCGTAGTGTTCTACCGACAGTGACCTTTGAAACTGTGGTCCCAGCTCTCTTCATGTCATTGATCAGCTCCTCCCTTGTAGTTCTGGGCTGATTCCTCGCCTTTCTTATCATCGGTGATACCCCACGAGGTGAGATCTTGAATGGAGCCCCAGTCTGAGGGAGACTGACAGTCGTCTTTAGCCTCTTCCATTTTCTAACAATTGCTCCAACAGTTGATCTATTTTCACCAAGCTGCTTGGCAATTGCCCCGTAGCCCTTTCCAGCCTTGTGGAGGTGCACAATTTTGTCTCTGGTGTCTTTCGACAGCTCTTTTGTCTTGCCCATGGTAGTAGTTGGTGTCTGACTGACTGTGGGGTGGACAGGTGTCTTTAAAGAGCTCAGACAGGTGCTACTAAGTTAGATTAATGAGTGGAGTAGAGGTGGACTTTTTGAAGGCACATTAACAGGTCTTTGAGAGCCAGAATTCTTGCTGTTTCTTAGGTGTTCAAATACTTATGTTCAGCAGTGCAAGACAAATTCTTTAAAAATCATACAATGTGATTTCCTGAATTTTTTTAAAAAATTCTGTCTCAGAGTGGGAATGCACCTACAATGTGAATTTCAGACCCCTCCATGATTTCTAAGTGGGAGAACTTGCAAAATCGCAGGGTGTTTTAAATACTTCTGTTCCTCACTGTATAATAAAGACATATAAGACTAGTGAGGGCTAGGTTATTTCGACAAGCTTGGTCAAAAGCGAGGACAACTAAAGTATAAGATTTAAACAGACATGGTCTCCATACTGATCCTGAGGGAACCTCCAGTAAACGCTGGGCTTTAAGGTTTAAATCGCATCCAATCCGCACAACATGTAAAAAACATTGTTTCTTATGGGGCATGTCCAGTGCACTGGCGGTGCGGATTCAGTGGTGATTGAAAAAGAGTCGTGTGCGATTTCTGGTTTCAGGTTCTGGTGCAGATTACAGGCTATTGACTTCTATGGGAATGGTTTCTAAACCACATATGTGTGAACAAGATAAGATCCTGCGCTAATCCTGTCGTAAACCTGACATGAACCTATGAACAACTATTGTATCAATTAGCTGTGAAACCTGAGCTTCATTCCACACCGCACATGTGTGAATCAGCTCTTCAACTACTGTACTACTTGGTGGATTACCAAGTGGGAATCTGAAGTTGGAGATCGAAAACCTCTGTAGTGTACTCCTGGCGACTATATAATATGTTACATATTTAATCTGGTTGAAAAAAGACACTAGTCCACCCAGTTCAACTGGTTAAAAAAAAAAAAAAAAGTCATTTCTTGCCTATTTTTTATTTTTTAATGTAGGTGCATGCTGTATGTTCGATTTGAAGTGTCACAAATGTATCAGTCATGCACAGTTGGCTATAGAAAGTTCATATTGACACAGTCCATTCTTTGTAACAACAGCCCATTGTGCCTACAGTTCCCTCAATGCAACAGAATAAATTGAATATTTTCCTATGGTTCCAGTGGGTTATTTTTTTGAGCCTGTGAATGTATGAATGAACATGCTTCTTAGACATGTGCTATTGTGGTCCGAATGATTTACATAACCTAAGAGGAGATCTGCCTGAAAGCTGATTTATGACAAGCCTTTCAATATTTGTACTCATTTTGTAAACTACGCTACAAAATGTACACAATTCCATTGATTCACCTCGAACTGTATTTCTCGTGTTTCTCTTACAGTGGGGAAAATTATTTGATCCCCTGCATATTCTGTAAGTTTGCCCACTTACAAAGAAATGAAGGGTCTATAATTTTTTTTATCATAGGTGTATTTTAAATGATAGAGACAGAATATCAGCCAAATATCCAGATAAAACATGATAAAAATGTTATAAATGGAGTTGCAGTTCAGTGAATAAAATAAGTATTTGATCCCCTACCAACCAACAATCATTCTGGCTCCCTCATACTGGCTCCGTGCTCATGTGATACACAGATTAGTCCTGTCAATTTAAAACAACTCATTATGTGTATAAAAGACACTTGTCCATGGAATCTATTTCCATTTAAACCTCTCCATCATAGGAAAAGATCTTTCAAAGGATGTAGACCTGCACAAGGCTATAAGACCATCAGCAAGAAGCTTGGTGAGGAGGCGACAACTATTGGCGCGATTATTTGCAAATGGAAGAAATATAAAATAACCATCAATTGTTATCGGTCTGGAGCGCCATCCAAGATTTCACCTCATGGGGAAAGGATGATCATGAGAAAAGTGAGATGGCAGCCCAGAACTAGGTGGGAGGAGCTTGTGAATGATATCAAAGCAGTTGGGACCACAGTCCCCAAACAAACCATTGGTAACACAATACACTGCCGTGAACTGAAATCCTGCAGCACCCAAAAGGTCCCCCTCCTCAAGAAGGCACATGTACAGGTCTGTCTGAAGTTTGCCAATGAACATCTAAATGATTCAGAGAGGGATTGGTAGAAAGTGCTGTGGTCAGATGAGACCAAAATTGAGCTCTTTGACATTAACCCAACTTGCCGTGTTTGGAGGAAGAATAATGCTGACTATGACCCTAAGAACACCATCCCTACAGTCAAGCACAGAGGTGGAAACATTATGCTTTGGGGCTGTTTCTCTGCTCAACGTACAGGCCAATGGACGGGGCCATGTATTGTAAAATCTTGGATGAGAACCTTCTTCCTTCTGCCAGGATTGCCAGCATGACAATGACCCAAAGCATACCGCCAAGGCAACAAAGGAGTGGCTCAATAAGAAGCACATTAAGGTCTTGAAGTGGCCTAGCCAATCTTCAGACCTTAATCCTATAGAAAATTTATGGAAGGAGCTGAAACTTTGAGTTGCCAAGCGACAGCCAAGAAACCTTAAGGATTTATAGAAGATCTGTAAAGAAGAGTAAACCAAAATCCCTCCTGTGATGTGTACAAACCTGGTGACCAACTACAAGAAACGTCTTACCTCTGTGCTTGCCAACAAGGGTTTCTCCACCAAGTACGAAGTCATGTTTTGCTTGGGGATCAAATACTTATTTTACTCACTGAACTGCAACTCAATTTATAACATTTGTGTGGTGTTTTTTTCTGGATTTTTGGTTGATATTTTATCTCTATCATTTAAAATACACATATGATAAAAATTATAGACCCTTCATTTCTTTGTAAGTGGGCAAATTTGCAGGGGATCAAATAATTATTTTCCCCACTGTATTTATCCTGCTAACTCAAAGGTTCAACAGGCCATGGCCATCTTGTTAATCGACCTACGTATATGTAGTAACTTTATGTGCTGCACCATTATAAAATCAAATCATGCATTTTGTTCCCTTTCTTTCTACATTTATGCTTTCTACATTTTCGCTTAAAAAAACACCCCAAAAACCTGAGCAAAACGTGGTAAAAATTGTACATAAATATGAATTTAATTATTTTGAAATTCATTATTTATTTATTTTTACCATTATGGAGTTCAGCTTTAAGCTGTTGCAACACAACTCTCCCACCTTTTGCTACATTTGTATTCTCACTACTCCTTTTATTTTCAAGCAAAATAACAAATGGATGAGAAATCATTTATATTTTTCATGACTTTACTGAATTGCTGAAAGACTAAATTAGATTGGTAGCCTTAGGTAACAGTGTGTTGTCGCTCTTTGTATTTTAATGTTGATTTTGTCATTTACTCTAACTATAAAGCAATATATGCTGCTGCTATGTACTTACAGAATAAATATTGATGCACTGTGTAACCCTTTGAGCTACTGGACTAGGTGGCTAAGCATACGTCATCAAAAATTATGGAGTACAGATTTCTTTGAAAAAAAGGAGAAATATTCTTGAAAAAAAATAAATTAAAAGAATACCACTAGGGTCTACCTGTAAGCAATTTTTAAAAATGTGATAATTTTAATTATTTTTGTGTTATTTTAATGTTTAATAACACGTGTTATACAGTTACAGCAACAGTTTATTGAAGGGTTATGTTTAAACATTTTAAATATATGCTTTCTAGACAGGTAGGCATGCATGTAAAGGGTACATATGAATAAAAGTAAAGGCACATGAAATAAAATACACTATTTCATGCATTCTTATATCATTACAGGTATTACCCAATACAGATACTGGAATACAATATATATATATATATATATATATATATATATATATATATATATATATATATGAAACTATACAGATCTCCGTATTTCTCCAGGTCAAAAGGAAATGACCTTTCTAAATACAAACTGCGCTATATGAATATCATGTGTATAATGCAAAATAAACAAATAATAAATATATATTTAGCTGCTACTTTCCACTGTAAAAAATTATAATAAACAAATCATATTCTGTAATAACAAAATATAAGTGCAGCACTCTGTAAATAATAAAGTGATAATCAAAGAAAGTCTATAAATCAAAAGTCCTTTTGTAATCACCATGTGAATTGAATTATAACTGCCAAAGGAAAATCACCACATGACTGCTTAAATAATATCTTCAAAGTGCCGTGCTCCCCCTTCAGGTGTGCACTCAAATTTATTTGCCTCCCACTCTCATGGTTGGCAAATGTGCTTTTGTATATATTTATATTCTTCCAGAAAAAAGGTGTTTTCTCATATCACAAATTGATTCCTCCCAAGAATGGTTCAAATTCTCCAATATTATTGCCTCTGATAATGACTCTCCACAGACATCACATAAAAGAAAAAAAATAGAGACCCGACATGGGATTGGCTAAGCAATAACCGTAAGTGACGTACTTTGGAACCGGAAGTGATGCGGGACTGTCCGAGAGTGAGGACCGGCAGTGGTGAGAGCATTGTACGGTCTTCCCTCTCTGATACTGCCGATACATGGAGGTTTTCATATCTTTGGGCTTGTTTTAACTTATTTTCTTGTAAGTGAGATTCTCTGGGCAGAGATTAAATGGTTTTAAATGGTACTGCACCATGTCGGGTCTCTTTTTTTTTCTCTTTTATGTGATGTCTGTGGAGATTCATTATCAGAAGCCATTAATTCCTAAAACCTGTATTTTGGTCTCATCACTCCAGAGTTCAGAGTCCCAGTAGTCTTCTTTTTTAGCATAGGCCCTGGAAAATTCTAGGCAGACTTTTCTCTGCATGGGCTTTAGGAGAGGCTTCCTTCGTGGACGACACCTTTGAATGCCATTCCTCTGCAGTGTATGCTGTATTTTGTCAAGGGTAACAATCACCCCAGTTTGGCTTTCTACTTCTTTAGCTAACTGCAGTGAACTTGCATGGCGATTTTCTTTAACCCTTCTCAAAACAAGCCGCTCCTGTCAAGGTCTTAACTTCTGGACAGTCTGGATGTCTCTGTGAGATGGTTGTAGTTCCATTTGTTAAATTTCTGTATCACTTTTGCTACAGTATTCTGACTGATACATAAAGCTTTGCTGATCTTCTTGTAGTCTTCACCTTTCTTGTGCAAGAAATTATTTTCTTTCTCAGGCCTTGTGACATTTGTCTTCCATGTGGTGCCATTGCTGACAGCATTAAATGGGAAGGGGTTTTCTTTGTTAAGTAACTCCTGAAAGTAGGTAGGTGGTCTTTTTCCTGTTCCGTGGGGGCACCCTCAAGATACCAACGGTCACACCTGGACACAGCTATGAGATCTCGGAAAGTGAATGCACTCAAATCACCTCAGTTGCGATTGAAAACACTTCAGTTTTATTGGCATAACATCGGGGTTATTATACTGTAGTCTTTAGGCAAACACACCCTCAGACCTTCCAATCAAATACATGTACATTATTTTACCTTAACTCAACAATTATTTGTATGAGGTTTGCATTTTCACTCTTCTGCTTTATCTATCATACCATATCTGCTCTATCGCCCAGGCCATGGCTGTAATCTGACCCAACGCCCAGACCATGGCTCTAATCTGACCTAACACCCAAGTTGTGGTTAAAACTTTTCAGAAGTGAGAGTAAACCTTATCTGCTTTTTTGTAAGGGTTTGCAAAAACACTCATTTCTACATGAAGCTGAGATAGACAGTTTTGTTAGTGTGCACACATCTCATATATATATATTAAACTAGCATCTTGTATTAGTGTATACAAAATGGATTCAGCTATATTCCACTTAATCCTTTCAGTCCCCTCTTTTATCACATAGTGATAACACTTTTCATTGACTTACTCTCCCTATCGTCTCAATCCCATGCATTTCCTCATATTGTTGAAGCAAAAACATTTCCTCCCTTTCCTTCTCATTAATTCTCATTTTGATACACATGATCATTCGGTATAACAGAAATGCCATAAAAATCAATAAGAAAAACATAATCATGAGGGAGATCAATTTTCTAAAGCTGCTGAATATGTTCCTAAACCAGGAACCATCTCCTATGCCCTTAAAGGGATTCCACCCATCCTCAGCTATAGCTCTAGCTTCAGCTTGGAGATCCTCCACCTTTACCCTATGTTTATTAATCATTTCATAGTAATCTGGTATTTCAGCGGTTGTATTGTGTACCCAGGTACAGCACTTATAATCAGTGGTGGATTCACAAAGCCCAGTCAGTGCTGCACCAATTTGTTCTACCTTCATCTCATTAATAAGCACTTGTTTTCTTAAGGCCCGTAATTCTACGTTAATAAGACTTATTTCAGCTTGTGTTTCATTTATTATTTGATCCATAATAAGTGAGTAGTTATTAAGTCTCCTCATTAATTCTATTCCCCATCCAGTCCATGTAGGAAACCATGACCAAGCCTGGTCTTCTACCTTGAACAAATCTCTCTTATATCTATGTTTCAGAGGATACCAGGGATGATTACTGGCCAATAGGGCATCACTATGTTTTCCTCCTATAACATCCATCACTGGTACCAAAGTGGCCAAATAGCACCAACCCTCCTGATCCCGGGGAATCCATGGGTAACAAACTTTCCCACAGCACACCTGGACTCCCTGAGTAAACGCTACTGATTGGCTTTTCCATCCTTTGCTTACATTGGAGTCAGGGTAACCCACTAGGGCTAAATTAATAAAAACTCATCCTAATCCGTAATGTTTCGGGTGATCTTTTTGGTCAATTATTTTTTTAATATAATTCTCCCATTCTCCCTCAGTTGTATTTATTTGTATAAAATGACCACCTGTAGGTTCCTTCCCAGTAATATTTAATTCAGATTTACTGCAAAACTCTTCCCCTTCTCTCGACCCCTTACCCAGATGAAAACACCATTTGGGTTTCATAACAACCCCCAATACCTCAAATTTAGGTTGGGTGGTAACATTAGTTAATATAATACTCAGGTTACCCTCCAACATAGTTGTGACATTTAGGGGTACTGCATATATGGGTATGCTCATAGTTTCAGGGTGGAGCATGCTACAAACCCAACAACTTTTAAACCCTGAGAATTTAGCATACTTATATTTAAACTTCAGTAATGACATATTTTCAGTTGTAGACCTCTTCTGTCTTTTTACAGGCATGGTACACCCAAAATTAGCAACCACTTTGCTTCCCTTCTGAACATATAATAGAAAACCTTCATTCCATTTACAAGTTAGTGCCTGACTACACTCATCCATAATGCAACATGTAAAGTTATGTGTAGTACTAATGTCTATTTTACATTGACCTTTAAAAGGTATCAGATGGGTATATGTTTGGTTAGCTCCTTTTACCATATGTGATTCAGATGGGCTATTCCATATTAATGTAGTACATGACTTATTCTCATTTGGTTGTGATAAGGTACAATCCCCCACCCATCCTGAACTCCCAGAGGGTTTTTGAACCACTGGCCCCTTTCTATCATATGAATTCTCCAATAGAAACCAGAGTGGGACGATGATAATAGTCACTATTGATAAGATAATAATCAAGTTCATCCAGTCCTCATGGGGATCCAATAGGTTGGGTAGCAAAGTTCTTGGCTCCTTCTTCTGTTGGTTGATCAGCTTGTTTGTGTCTCTCATCTTGGGAAATCCTTTTGACTCTTGATGCATGGATCCAGGTGCCTGATCCTTCAGTAAGAACAGCTGTACGTGTAATGGCCACGATCACTGTAGGTTCTCCAAACCGGGGTCTCACCCTTGGATCCAGTCTTCGGATCACCACTTGATCACCTACCTCGAAGGGGTGGGTTGGTTGATCTGCAGGTAAAGGAAAAGAGGCGGCAACATCACAATATTCCCTATTCAGCTTTTCACACAATGCTTTTACATATTCTGCCTGTATCACCTCTAAATCTCCTTTCTGCCACAGAGGGGGTTGCTGTCTAGTCCAAGGGGTAGGGAATGGTCTGCCCATTAGTATCTCAAAGGGAGACAACTTACTCCATTTATGAGGTGTCATCCTTATTTCAGCTAGTATAGCAGGTAACACAGCTGGCCAATTCTTCAGAGTCCCTCCTGTGGCTTTCACTAATTTATCCTTAATTGTTCTATTCATTCTTTCCACTACTCCAGAACTCTGAGGGTGATAAGGAATATGGAGCTTCCATTGAATACTCAAAGCCTTTGAGACTCCCTGAGTCACTGCTGCAGTAAAAGCTGGTCCCTGATCGCTTTCTATGAACAAAGGACAACCCCATCTAGGGATGATTTCCTTACACAAAACCTTGACCACTGTCTCTGCTGTTTCATTCCTACATGGGAAAGCTTCTGGCCAACCTGAAAATCTGTCTACTACCACCAACAACTTATCTCCTTCTTTTGATTTAGGGAGATGTGTAAAATCTATCTGTAGATGTGTGAATGGTGCCTCAGGGGGTGTTAAATGTTCATGTTTCCCATGCTGGCCATGCCCAGGGTTGTTTTGTAAACAAGTAAGGCACCTTCCCAATGTTTCCTCCACCAAATCATGGAGAAACCATACACAAAACTGTTTGCGCATTTCTTTCTCCACTAACTGTTTTCCCTTATGACCTACACCATGAAAATTTTGAATGAATAATACAGCAGCTGCCTGTGGAAGTCCTACAATTCCCTCTTTTGACATAAGACCATGTTTGTCTTGTGTCAAACCTCTGCTAGCCCAAAAATCAACTTCACTCTCAGAGGCTTGTGCCTGCAGTGTACCTAAAAGCTCATTTGACAGTAGGGATGGAGTGGACAACATTACCATAGATAGATCTGCTCGATTATGCAGTTGCCCTGCAGTTTTTGCAGCTGCATCTGCCATAGCATTGCCTTTTGTGACTGGGTCTTTGGCATTAGTATGTGCCCGCACTTTAATGACCGCTATCCTTCTTGGAAGTTGGAGTGCAGCAAGCAAATCCTGGATCAAAGAATGATGGGATATTGACTTGCCATCGGCCGTAGTAAAACCACGGCGTTGCCAAATACGGCCAAAATCATGTACAACCCCAAAGACATATTTAGAATCTGTGTATATGTTAACATCTCGATCTTGATAAAGAGTGCAAGCTCGTGTTAGGGCCACTAATTCAGCTGCTTGTGCACTGGGGTAGGGGATGGAACCTGTTTCAATAATAAGAGGTGGTTCTACTACTGCATAGCCTGTGATGTATGTAGCATCACTAGGGCGTGTACAAGATCCATCGACAAACACATCAGGGGCTCCAGGAATCGGAGTCTCCAACATATCTAGTCGCGGAGAAGTGTCAGCTTGGATAACATCCAGGCAATTGTGTTCCTCCTGCAATTCTGGTGACCTTGTGTTGTGAAGATTAAGCAGGGAGGACAATAAAAGAGATGGTCCTGATGTAGATGGGCTGTATTTAACTGTGAGATTATTGGTGGATGTCAAAATTACTTCACATCCCGCCAGGCGTTGTGCTGACATGTGTTGAGTGTTAATGTTTTTCAGTACATGTAGGACATGATGAGATGTGTGTAATATCAATGGGTTTCCCAAAACTATGATAGATGCCATTTCCACAGCCAAGGCACACACAGACAAAGCTTGGAGACACCCCGGCATGCCCTGGACCGGGATGGGCATTGTTTTTGATAAATAGGCTACCGGCCTCATGGCACCTCCGTGCTCTTGAGCTAGTACTGCAGCCATGGTTCTACATGCAGATTGACAATACAAATGAAAGGATTTAGTATAATCCGGTAACCCTAATGCGGGAGACGAGACCAGTGCTGTCTTCAAATATTCAAATGCCTGCACCAATGGCAGCGTCCATTCAATACGGTCTGGCTGATCGTTCAGTGTCACTTGGCGTAATACATTGTCATAATAAGAACAGTCAGGAATCCACTGTCTACAATAGTTTACCATACCTAGGAAGGATTGCATCTGAACCTTAGTTTCTGGTTTTGGTTGTTGACATATTGCTGCCACTCTCCTTGGGCTCAGCCCCCTCTGGCCCTCAGACAATACAAATCCTAGGTACTCAACTTGTGGTGCCACAAACTGCATCTTTTTGCGAGAGACTTTCTGTCCCTGATCAGCCAGAAACCGTAATAATGATAATGAATCAGCCTGACACGCCTTCTCGCTCACAGAACTAATCAGTAAATCATCCACGTATTGGATAAGTACTGAACCATGGGTGGGTACCCAGTCATTGAGCATGGATCTACTGGCCATGGTATATGCTGCCGGCGAGTCTACATAGCCCTGAGGGAGACGGGTCCAGGTTAGCCTCTCCTCTTGAAAACAAAAAGTAAACAATACCTGTGTCTCCGGATCAACTGGGACACTAAAATATGCATTTGACAGATCAATTACTGTAAAATGTGTGGCGTTGGCAGGTATAGCATTTACCAAAGTTGTTATATCTGGGACTACAGGGGCAATAGGAATGACCAGATCGTTAATCGCCCTGAGATCTTGTACTATTCTCCACTCACCATTGGGCTTTTTTACCGGATTAATGGGAGTATTGTAGGGGGATACTACCAGCTTCAGTATTCCCCTCCTTTTAAAATCCTCCACAATAGGTTTAAGTCCGTCTATTTTTTCTTTGGACAGTGGGTATTGTTTATGATAAACAGGGTTCCTGGTTTTAAGGGTGGCTTTATACGGTGTGCAGTCAATGAGGCCTGCATCCGTTG
The DNA here is from genome assembly GCF_062004578.1 of Staurois parvus. Lineage (NCBI taxonomy): Eukaryota > Metazoa > Chordata > Amphibia > Anura > Ranidae > Staurois > Staurois parvus. The sequence continues at coordinate 4,160,104 of NW_028317938.1, forward strand.
TGTTCTTAGTCCATAGGTTTTCAGGGAGCTTATTTAAATCATGATCCATAGCTGGACAGATTAAGAAAGGTGTGTCCAATAGCATACCTTCCTCCGTGATAGACATCACGACTTTAAGGTCAGCTAACAAATCTCGGCCCAATAGGGACACAGGACAATGCGGGAGCACATGAAATTTATGATACCAGACCTGTCCATCTTTTGCTTGTACCGGGAGGGGAGGTGTAATGCAAGTGGGGGTTTCCTTTCCCTCGATCCCTATTGATCGAGTGTTACTCGAGTAAATATCCAGGGGGGTCCCATACTTACAATGCCATTGTTTTAAAAATTCCTTATTTAATGTTGAGGCAGTAGCCCCTGTATCTACTAAAAAAGTGCAGGGGACTTCACCCACTGTAAGTGTAATCATGGGATTTTCCGAAAATGAATCGGAACAACTAAAAGATGGAAACAAAGGCACTGTTGAAGAAGCATGCTCGAGCGGACCCTGGCCTCCCTATTTATTTTTATTAGTCCAGTCCACATTGTACCTGGGGCGTTGTCCCTGAGGATACTGTTGTTCACCTCGCCTATTGGCGGCTGCCTGTTCCCTTCTCACCTCATCAAACTGTCTCTCCTCATCCGTGGGCTCCCTTCTCTGAAACTGTACTCCTGGAGCAGTACACTCCCGACGGAAATGCCCCTCCTCCCCACAATTGTAACATCGTAGGACCCGTTTAAAGGGCCGGCGCTGGTACTGACGCCGCTCCCTGGGTCTGTCCTCCCAGTCATCCCTATGTGCCAGTGCCTGTACTTGGGGCTTCTTTGTTCCCTTCTCAAAAATTCCTGCTGCATCTTTACTAAGAATCCATTTTTCAAAATCTAGTGCAGATTTATCTTCCCAACCATCATACAATTGTCTAATTGCTAAACTAACATATGGTAGTGCCCCATTCATCCAAGATTGGATAAAAAGTGATCCACACTCTCTACCAATCAGATCCATCCCCCCTTCCTCCAACCAGACTTTCTTAAACCTTTTAATAAAGTCAGTAGCAGTCTCCGTGACATTTTGTCGATATGCTACTATTGGAGCAAATGATTTCCTTTGTTTGTATAGCCTAAACAATTCACATGTCACCTCCTCCCATGCAGCATCCCATTGTGCTCTAGTACGTAAAGGATACTGATCTACTCCCTGTGATGGGTCCCACTTTTTGTAACCAGCTCCATCTTCATTATTAAAAATTTTACAATTTTCCCATTCAAACTCTCCTGTAATATCTCCCAATACTTTCTCAATTATCAACCTGCAATCTTCCATTGTATAGTTCCGTCCTACACATGTCCTTTTTAGCCAGGATACCGCCCCACCCGGGGATTTCCTTGGATTAGGGCATCCCTGTACTATAGCATCCAGCTCCTTGGGATCTATTGCCTTTAAAATCAGCTGCTCCCCAATCATCATGAATGGAAAGGCTGAATTCATCATATCTAGCTCAGCTGTCTCATCTTTAACTTCCCCCTTGTTACTTTCTGCTGACCTAAGAATTCTATCACTCTTTTCTACCTTCTTTATCTTCCTCTTTACTTTCCCTTTACCCCTCTCAGTATCCCTTTGACTAACACTCCCAGTTTCCCCATCTGAGCTAGATTCTTCTGACTCCCCTGTATATATCTGGGAAGCAGCAATAAGAACCTCTTCATCTTCATCTACTTGTTTTACCTGTGGGAGTGCTGGGTATAATGGGGCTGCATGTGGAGCTGTAGGGGCAGGACGTGCCTCGCTGTGTTTGTATGGCGGTGGTGGTGTGAAATCATTTGCTACAATTAGAGTCTTATAGCCTGGTGCATACTTCAACCAATTCTTACCCCCTTCATACATATAATTCTTGTCCCAATCTGGATTTCCAGTCCCCCAGATACCTACCTGAGGCTGTTCATGCAAACACATTCCTCTAATCATATCCATACACATAGTGTCATTTCCCCCTTCACAAGGAAAACTAGCTCCACCCAGTCTTTTCGACCATCCCACTAAATTATCCACCCAGGGATTAACATAATAAATATCATAAGGGGATACCCTTGCTACATATTCTTTACAAGTTTCATTTAAGGTAGATGTGTTCTTTCCCCTCAGCTTTCTAGTTTTTCTAAACAACTTAATCAACTTTTGTGGCGGCACATGACGAGGTCCTTCCTCCTTACCTGAGGAATTACCCATAGCAGTAAATTAGTAAACTAACAAACAAGACAAAAAAACAACAATAACACACTTTTTACAAATAATACAAAGTGCTGTGCCAGGTGTGTCCTGGTATTATTCCCCGAGCCGAGAATCCCTTAGTCTCGCTCCTAAAACTCCAACCACCAAATTTCCCTGAAGTTCAGAATAATTACCTCGGTAAAGAAAGCATTAAAAAATAAAACTCTCACTTACCTTGGCAATTATCCCACTTTCTGACACCACTGAAAGTAGGTAGGTGGTCTTTTTCCTGTTCCGTGGGGGCCCCCTCAAGATACCAACGGTCACACCTGGACACAGCTACGAGATCTCGGAAAGTGAATGCACTCAAATCACCTCAGTTGCGATTGCAAACACTTCAGTTTTATTGGCATAACATCGGGGTTATTATACTGTAGTCTTTAGGCAAACACACCCTCAGACCTTCCAATCAAATACATGTACATTATTTTACCTTAACTCAACAATTATTTGTATGAGGTTTGCATTTTCACTCTTCTGCTTTATCTATCATACCATATCTGCTCTATCGCCCAGGCCATGGCTGTAATCTGACCCAACGTCCAGACCATGGCTCTAATCTGACCTAACACCCAAGTTGTGGTTAAAACTTTTCAGAAGTGAGAGTAAACCTTATCTGCTTTTTTGTAAGGGTTTGCAAAAACACTCATTTCTACATGAAGCTGAGATAGACAGTTTTGTTAGTGTGCACACATCTCATATATATATATTAAACTAGCATCTTGTATTAGTGTATACAAAATGGATTCAGCTATATTCCACTTAATCCTTTCAACTCCCTTTTATAATAAACTGTCTGCTGGACACCTGTTTAATAAATAATTAGACTCACCTGTAGAATTCTTGTTAATTAGGATTTTTTTGCCTAAAATTTAGCTTTGCTCCTAAGACTTTCATTGGGGTGTATTCATGTTTGTATCATGGTCTTGAATGATTTTGTTAGGAAAAATAATTTTTGTGTGTGCAAATGAACAAATCTTGTTTGTACTCAATGGCCCAGCATTTGTGGGAGTATTTGTGTCCCATAGAAAATGTTGATCCTTAAAGGAATGTCAAGGTTTTCTGACAAATTTGTTGGGGTGCACTGATTTATGCTGAGCACAATATATAAATTGTGTGTAATTTTTTTTATTATTTATTTATTTTTGTTTGCCATAGTTGGCCTGAAAGTACTTTTTTCTTTTTGTATTTTTTTTTAATCACCTAATCCTGGGAGAATTAAATAAAAATCTGTGTCTAATGCCTCCAGGGAAGTATCCCAAAATTATAATTCTCTATGATCAACAAGTCCGTATCAGACAGTGCATCAAATAAAAAGCATTGAAGTTATAAAGCCAGGAATGCTCAGTTTTAAATATTTACATTAAGTGTATATGGGAAAAGAGCAGAATCACTCTTTTTATGCTGATTAATCTTTATATATATTTTGTGTGTGTTGTGTGTATATAAAACACATACTTTGATGTGTTTTAATACAGGTGCCAATGGTACAGAATGTGTCACTGAGATTTAATGCTATTTTTAACAAGTAACAAAATACACATTCTAAGTCTGCTAGGTGCTTTTATGTTTACTAACATGATTGTGCAATATCAGAAATAAAGGATTAATGTAGTAAATGTCTTCCGACTGAATAGAACATACACAATCTTCTACTTCCAGGCATACCTGTGGGATAATAATAAGGATGTTGTTGAATGGCTGGAGAAGCAGCTGATGGAGGAGGAGGGGGCCCGCTCAGTGGTTGATGAAAACATCAAGTACATTTCCAGAGACTATATCCTCAAACAAATCCGCAGGTAATATTAGGGGAATGTATTAATTTGAAATGTACAGAATTAATTACTTACAGTGTTGTACTAACCACTGGAATAGATAAATGTGACAGCACTATTGTCCAGTGGAATCTGTTATTTTTTTTCTCAAATTGTAATCCAAAAATATAAAGTAAATAGTCTGTATTACAAATATTTTCCTTCATGTGTATAAAGTATCACTTGAATTCTCCATTTAAAAAATATCAGCATGATTTGAGCTATAGATGGCACAAAGTGAAAGCAGCAGCTATGGTTGCAGCAGCAGTAGACAGTATGTCATTGTCCTTAAAGGTGGACACCAGGGAAAAGAAAAAGCATCTTTCTTTGCAGTGGGGTTCTCATGTATGCTAAGAGTAACAGTAAAAAGGACTTACCTGGACATTTGCTCCTGCAGACTCCCTCCATGCTATGAAACCACCAAGCCTTTTCTCTAAGGCAGGTCATTGGTCACAGGCACTCTGATATCATTAACTACAATACAGGTTCTGCATTGTATGTGAGGGATTGCCCTTAAGGTGGAACGTCATGGAGAAGAGGGGAATACTGGCTGTTGGGGGAGTGAAGAATAAGGTAGGTATAAGTCCTCATTACTGATACACTAGGCATTAATGAGCATTTAACCAAAGTAGGATTTTTGTTTCCCTGGAGTTCAGTTTTTAAGTATGAGAGAAAAAAATCTCCAGGTGGTTATAATAGGATTATATTCATTTTATTTCAGATATTTACCTGCTGCTGTTCTGTTGAAACCTGCACAAGTATTTCTATATACTTCTTGAGTGCTCAGTGGGAGGATTTCCCTGCTATAATTACATGATTAAGCTGGCCATACACTGTTAGATTTTTTTCATGCAGCCTGCATGCTAATCAAATAAAAAATGAGATTCCTCTAGCCGCTCTATAGAGTAAGGATGGACAAATCTCCCACTGTGCCTACTGTATGCCAAATACTCAAACAATGGCTACATCTGATCACATGCACCTGCCAAAAAGTTTACATCCAGCTCCTTCAAATGAACTGTGTCGGGTAGGAGGGGGCCAACAGGGCCACCCACATAGTGAATTTCAGGCGGTTCATTAACTTAAGGCTCAGCACTGGAAAAATTGCTGACAAAAGCAGTGAGCCAATTACCTAAGCAGGACTTAAGATTTCTGTGGGTGTTCTGTACTCTGCATTTCTGGGCGATTCTGTACTGTATGAACAGTATAGGGGAGTAACTTTTAAAACGTCATAAAAAAAAAATCAAGTTTCTGTAGACTGAAAAAATGGAAAATTGTATCAAATTCTTACCATAATTTTCCTTTCTAGGCGCAAATCCATGGCAGCATAAATGTGGTAGTAGTCCCACCTACCTCTGCCCACAAGACCAGTGCATAGCTATAAAGAGTTGATGCCTACACAACAGCCCATTCCCTGTACATTGCTAGGTAACGAACTGGGTGGGTTTAGTATGCTGCCATGGATTGGTGTCGGAAAAGGAGAATCATGGCAAATATTTGATATATTTTTCCATTTCCCTGGAGCCAACATGGCAACATACATGTGGTAGACCAATAACTAACTACCAGGGTGGGAAGCTTAAGCAAATCCTATCTTATAAGAAAATAAGCAAGCTACAGCCTTCTCGCCAAAGACAGCTATAGTAGGGACCATTGCCCTTGAATGTATACACTTAGGTTTTCCTTCCACAATGGCCACTAGAATGCACACTGGAACAAAGTGCCCATACGAGAGGAGATTTATCGCACAACTTATAAGGACATTCACAGATAAATTCCAAAAATTGAGAAAACATACTTGTCACAGTCCCATTGATCCACTCACTCTTTGGGTGGCAGGCTCCAAACAAGGAGATCACTTCTGAGGAACATAGCCCTGGCAGCACTGCTATATATGGCGCAACTTAGGACCCAATTTGTTACCCCAAAAGATCCACAGAAGGGATTTCCTGCCTTATCAGAGCCCTTAGCACCCCAAGGTCAGGGACCTCACTACAGGAGGTGCTGTACCTGCTTGGAAAAACACCAAGAGTGGCAGGTAAGGGTTTCTTTTCTTCACACTGGATGTGAGTTCTGTGAAGACAAAACAAGGGAATGGGCTATTGTGTGGGCATCAACTCTTTGTAGCTATGAACAGGTCCTGTGAGCAGAAGTAGTTGGGGCTACTACCACATGTATGCTGCCATATTGGCGGCAAGAAAGCGTGTTTCCACTTTTTCAGTCAAATTGGGATAACACCTACTTTTTAAAAAAATAACCCTGTCTGTACTGTACAGGCAGATCTTCATTATCAGTTGTAACTAGATTTTAACACTGTCTGTCCCAACAAAGGGTAAACATGTAGGGCTTTTTGCATATTATGTTAATGAGGACAGACTTGGGACAAGCTCACTCTGACATTGGTAAGGAAAAAAAATATGCATGCTATGTGAACGGGAACTCATAACATGTGTAAAGTGCAGTTTTCTCAGATTGCAAAAGTGAAAATACACTTTCAGTGCATATTGAAAAAGAATCCTGTATGATTTCGGTGCACTGTGGTCCGGATCAGGTGCAGATTACAAGCTATTGACTTCTATGGGAATTGTTTCTAAACTACATGTCATCAGTTGTGAACAGGGGTGGACTGACAACTCATGGGGCCCCTGTGTCCTTGCCCAAACTCCAAAAAGTCTATGAAAAAGCTACCAGGGGCATCTCATGGTGCCTCCTACTGACTACGGGCCCTCCGGCAGTGCCCCGAGTTTCCAAATGGGTAGTCCGCCCCTGGTTGTGAACAGCATAAAATCCTAACCTGAACCTGACATAAACTTGTCCTGAACCTGATGTACACCTCACCTAAACCACTGAACAATTAGCTGTGAAATCTGAGCTTCAGTCTGCACCTCACATGTGTGAATCCACACTGAAGTGACATTTAATGATATCCTTATTCTTAAAAATGAATCTATCCACATCCACTACTTAAGGTGTTACTAAACCCAGGACCCTGCATTCACTATATCTGGTCTCCCACAGTACACACAACATGGAAGTGCAATTATTTTTGTAAATATAAACTGCTAAATACCTTTTCTCATCAGCAGTTAGAGCAGTCTTGTGACTTCAGTAGAGCAGTGGTTAAAGCTTGTAGGAGTTTTGTTTCTGCTCTAGGAGGATGCAGAACCCCTGACCTATAACTGGACAGTTAGACCTGACCTTGATCACATGCACTCTCCCAAGAAAAGAAAAAAACCTCTTGCGCAATGCACACCTAACTGAGCATGTGCAGAGTGACTCCACACGATATGTCTTATCAGGAGATACGGGGGGAGGGGGGCATCGGAAGAAAGGGAGGATCAGAGAAGTCAGGCTCAAACAGCGTTTTTACACAATACAGAGGATTAACCCCTTAGGTTCCATAGTGAGTATAATGGCCCTGTAATTAATTTTTCATTAATGCATTTTTGCTGTGTTTGTCCCTTGTCTTTACTATGTCATCTGTGAGTTCCTGAACCTTTTCTTATTTCCCTCACCTCCATTTGTTTGGAAAGAGAAAAGCACACAGGGTGGTCCTATACACTGTTCTATGCACACTTCATAGTCCCTAGTCCATTTTAGGAGTGAGCAAGAGAAGGTAGCTGCATTCCTACATACAATGGGGACCATGAAGAATGAACGTGTCCACCGTCTAATAGGAAGTCAGATCACGACAACCAAAAAGTAAACGAATTTAGAGATCTGGAGGAGGCTGAGAGCAATAGAAGCTACTTTTTTTGAGTTAGGAACACAAGTTTAGTGTTACTTGAATATTACAAAATTGATGTGAGATTATACATGCTGCTGGAGTCTATCAAATCTCATAAAGTGCTTGGGTGGACAGGTGACCTTACACAGAGTTATTAAAATGGCAGCTCAGAACCAATCTGTCAATATCTGCCATTCTTCTGCAGTTACAACTTCTCTAGGATTTTTGGGGATAACAACATGGTATTAATAAAACACACTCTCTTCAATAATATTCTGAAACTTATTTAACTCACATACATCCTACCCTCCCTGCCCCACAATTCACCACCCTCCTTCTACTACTGATACTCACTGACACTGCAGCTATCAATTGCAGAGGACAGCGAAGCGGTTCAATGATCAGCAGAAGAGAGGCATTGTGGAGATGTGGGAGACAATGGCAGGCCTTATGCTAAGTTGAGAACATTATCCCTGATGCATCTAGGCACCTGTCATCTGAGATAAGAGTCTCACCTTACCTGATTGGGGAATTGGCCCTGTAAAAGTACAAGGCTGAAATAAGGAGAAGTTTTTCACTGTGATAGGAAGAATGAGGAGTTCTCTACTAACACAGGTCAAGATATGAAGATTAGCTTGATGAAAACTGCTCTTATAGTACAGATATTGATATTTAGCTTGCAATTATCAGGGCACCTTTCACCTACGTACCATTTAAAAGTCAGTGAGGTTTTCCCTGAATGTCCTAGTTCACTTGGGGCCATTTTTCTTTTCTTTCTTTAGAATTTAAAAGTAGCTGATTCACTAAAGTTGCTAAAGATGCAACTGTACGTTACAGGCAGCTAATAGCCAATTAAGTTAATGTATCATGTATATATGCTGTGTAGGAAGGAATGATAGGAATGTTAAGCCTGGGAAAAATGGGGAGGAGCTGCAGCAGGAAGCCGTAGCAGCATGGCTGGGAGGCTACGGGCGCCGGCCTGCTAGAAGGAGTATGAGGTGTTGTGCCCTAAGTGCGGAAACAACTTACCCTTCCCTGTAGTGAGAGGACGTGGAGCGCGGGTGTCATCTGATCCGGAGCGGTGGAGGACGGTAGTGCGGCAAGGGAGCGGTGTCGGTGTGCTGGGGGAGCAGAGTGAGAGCCCGCTCCCATGTGAGTCTGGAGCTGGTGTGCTAGGGGAAGTGGCCGAGGAAGGAGAGAGAAGAAGCAAGGACCCGGAGAGGTACGGAAGGACCCGCAGCTGCCCCGGATACTGCCTGAGGGCCAGAGGACTGGCGGTCACAGGTTAGAAGGGGAAGGGAGCAGCAGCAGTGGGACCGGAGCCTGGGGATATATGGTCAGTTCCCAAATTCATCTCGTATTCCACCGGGCATATAAAATAAAACATATACAAAAAGGTTGGTGCAGATTTCCTGGTGTAGGGTGATGAAGGGTTGCTGCAGATGTTTTCCAGCACACTGGGTATATTTGTTTGAGAACTGTATTACCAATGTCTGTTGGTGCAGGTAGAAGTCTAATGACTGATATTTAATTACAGCTGATTCTTGTCAAGCACCATACAGCAGACCCACATCAAGCTTTTAAATGAAGATCTATACCAAAGTATATACAGCGTACCTGTAAAAAGCTCTATACAGCTGACTGACGCCAAATGTTATACAGTGGATCCGCTCCTTGCTCCAAATATCAGACTCACACCAAATCTTATATAACAGACCTGTACTAAGCTATATCTAGCAGGCTTTTGTTAAATACAATGCAGCAGACCCGCACTAAGCTCCAAACAATAGACTCATATGGAAGTCTTAACAAGTGACCTGCACCAAGGTAGTGCAGATTTCCTGGTGCAAGGCGATTAAGGATTGCTACAGACATTTCTCAGCACATTGGGTACATTTGTTTGAGAACTGTATTACCAATGTCTGTCTGTGCTGGTGGAAGTCTAAAGACTGATATTCAGTCACAGCTGATTCTCGTCAAGCATCATATAGCAGATCCACACCAAGCTCTTAAATGCAGATTTATACCAAAGCATATACAGCGTACCTGCAACAAGCTCTATACAGCTGATTGACGCCAAACATTATACAGCGGACCCCCACATAGCTCCAAACAGCAGACTCACACCAAATTTTATACAGCAGACCTGTACTAAGCCATAAATAGCAGGCTCTTGATAAATACAATGCAGCAGACCCGCATTAAGCTCCAAACAGATTCATATGGAAGTCCGAACAAGTGACCTGCACCAAGGTCTATACAGTGGAATTCCGTCTAGTATCACATAGTAGATCTGCACAAAACTTCAAATAGACACACATCAAATTGTATACAGCTAATCTGCATCAAGTTATATATTGCTGCCTTAATTCAAGTACTATACAGCAGACACATATTAGCTGTATATAGCAAATTTACGCAAATTCAATACAGAAGATCCAAGTTAGTCTTATATAGTAGACCTATAATATATCTATATATCTCTATATATATATCTATCTATATATATATATAGATAGATATATATATATAGAAGGCCTACCCCAGTCCGAAATAACAAATAAGTCTTTAAACGGGAATCCTCTAAAGTAAATGAGAAGTAAACCAACTAAAGGGGGTGGCCCTAAAACACCCCAGGCAAGTGCAAATTCCCTTACGATAAAAAAAATATGCCGGCACGGGAAAAAAAGTCCAGAATCGCAAAATCAAGAGAACCAGGGTGAGTGCTCTATAAATATGAGAGGTGATCAATCAAAACTGTCACTTGGTAATATGGAGGAGGTCCAAGATAAAGGAAGCCCAATTTCAGAGAGGAGAAGGGAACAAAGAAAAGTGGAACATGAAGGGTCCTCAGTACATACCCTTTCAAAAAAGGATTTGATAGAAATGTTCACAAAATTGGAGATGGTTGTCAAGGAAGGAGATCGGGAACCTCCGAGGCGATCTGGGTCATGTACTGTCCCGTTTGGAGGAGTTGGAGAAAAGAGTAGAGGAACACACACTACAAATTGAGAGATTATAAATGCAAATAGAAGAGAGGCGATTAGAAATGAGAGAAGTATTATTTAAAATGAAAAATCAGGAGAACTGCAATAGGTCTAATTTGAGGTTTAGAGGTATTCCGTAAGAAAAAGGACAAGAGGAAGACTTGCTGGGAAAAATAAAAAGAATTTGCAACCCAATTATGGGAAGACCGGAGACAGATTGTATAAAAATGGACAGAGTATATAGGGTCAGAAGGCCAAAGGGTATATCAGCAGAAAGATCCAGAGACCTGATAGCCAGATTTCAGGATATTGGAGATCGGGGCCAGATTTGGAAAGGGTTGCGGGATTTTCCGGAAATAAAATTTGAAGATTGTCATACAAATTTATGCTGATATTTCCCCAGAGACATTGGTGAGAAGGAGAGCCCTTAAACCACTTCTAATCCATATAAGAGAGAAAAAAGCCAGATATAGTTGGAAATTTCCTTCTTGTTTGGTCAGATGGAGAGATGGAAGATCGGCAGGATTGAGATTCCCAGAAGACTACAATGACTTTTGTGAAAAATTGGACTTACAGAAAGTTAACATAGAGGGGTGGTTTGAGGGGATTAAAGAGACACCTGGTTCCCAGTTAGAGGGCAATTGGTAGAGGGTAATTAGTAAATAGGAGGTAGATTTTAGAAGATGAGTGCGGGGAAGGGGCTATGGGATAGAGATGTGGGGAGGAGTTGGGATACAGAGGCACCCCACCCCTGGTGGTTGGGGGGGTTTTGTTCCCCCCTCTCCGTCCAGTGGCCCACTAGGCCGCATTAGAATTTTGTAGTTCCTTATTGGTTTATATCCCCTTGTGCTGATTATCAAGGGGATAGGGAGGGTTAGAGCAGGCTGGCAGTCCAGTAGGCTCAGCGCATGACTATTTGACAATTAGAGATGTCATCTGTACAGATGAAAGGGAGGTGGTCATGGTGCAAGTCTCACCCTGATCAAGGAATTGCTAGGGGGAATCCTTCTAGTCAAATTCTTAGGCTTATGATTAGCGTGGGAGGGGGGAGAGTGAAGGGGGTTGGGGTGGAGGAGAAGGAGGAGGGGAGGGGGGTTGGGGGGATGGGGGCTAGGAGGAGATGGGGTAGAGAAGGGGTTTAGTAGTAATTATCTGTATTCAAGTGGAAAGGAATCAAAGGGAACAGATAAAAAAAGAACAGAGGGTTATGAATGTGATTAAATTTATGACCTATAATGTGAAAGGGCTAAACTCACCCAGCAAAAGACATAAGTTATTGAAGGAAGTCCAACAATACTCAATAGATATAATATTCTTCCAATAGAATCACCCTGATTAGAAATATAAATGTGAAATTATATTTGAAGCATTATCATGGATATATGCGGATTCATCTGTAAAGGGGGCAAAAGGAGTAGCAATTGGTTTTTCAGTAAAAGTTGATTTCCAATTGGAGGATAGAATGGAATATTTGGAAGGTCGATTTTTGTTTATCAGGGGGACGTTTTTAGGAAAGGAATATACACTCGCTAACATATATTGCCCAAATAAAAACCCAGTGGGATTTTTGGAAGGGACATTAAGGAAATTCATGGAGTTTAAAAAGGGGAACCTGGTCGTGGCGGGGGATTTTAATCTGTGTTTGGATCCCAGATAGGATGTGTCATCTAAGGGGAGGAGAGAAGGCGAGAGGAGTCTTAAATCTTTGAAGGGGGTATTGTATAAATATCAGTTGGTTGATGTGTGGAGGATAAATCATCCGAGAGAAAAAGATTACATCTTCTCACATGCCCATGGTACATATTCAAGATTGGATTATATAATGGTGGAGCATAGACAGTTGGAGATAGTAAAAGGATCTAAGATTGAAGTTATGTCATTTTCAGATCATGCCCCAGTCATGATGAGGTTTCAAATGGGGAGTGGAGAAGATAAAACATTATCTTGGAAATTAAATGATTCGCTTTTACAGGATCCTGAAGTGGAGAAGAGGATAAAAAGGGAAATTGAACAATTTTTTTTAGATAAATGAGACCGAGGGAATGTCAGAGGCAATAGTGTGGGAATCATATAAAGCTTACATCAGAGGAATATTGATTTCCATAGGCATAGAGAAGAAAAAGGAAAGGGCAAAAAATAAAACAGGCCATAGAAGAACTGCAAAAACTGGAAAAAACTCACAAAAAGGAAAAGGGGATGGATAAATATCAGAAGATAATACAAAAAAGGGATGAGTTGAAAGAACTGATGGAACAGGATTCTAGGAGGATATTTAATAGAATGGCTAAAGAAAGATATCAATGGAGAATAAACCAGGAAAATATGTAATGAGAAGACTCCGGAATAAACAGGCGACAAATTTTATAGAAAATATTAGTGACGGGAAGGGAGAGAATTTGTTTAAAACATCTGATATTGCTAGGAGGTTTCATAATCACTATAGTGAACTTTATAATGTAAGAAAGGATAAGTATGGGGGAAGTGAAGAGGAGGAGGAGAAAAGAATACTGGACTATTTAAGTGAGGTGGAGCTCCCAAATATAGCAAAGGAAAAACTAGAAAATCTCAAAAGCCCGATCACCCCCAAGGAAATTAATGTTGCTTTAAAAAATACGAAAGTGGGTAAGAGTCCCAGGCCAGATGGGTATACAGTAAGATACCTGAAAAATTTAAAGAGATATTGGTTCCCAAAATATGTAAATATGTGAATGTGATAAGAGAGAGAGTAGAAATGAGGGAAGAATCCCTCAAGGGTTATATCACCCTCATTTTTGAAGGAGGGGAAGGATAGTTCTCAGTGTGCAAGCTATAGGTCGATTTCATTGCTAAACGTTGATACCAAATTGTACGCAAAAGTATTGGCTGCAAGGTTGAAGGATCTGATGTCCAAATGGGTGCATTTAGATCAGGTGGGTTTTATACCAGGGAGGGAGGGGAGGGACAATGGTCTGAGAGCTTTGATGTTGGTACAAAAAGCTAAAAAGGAAAAAACATCTGCGATCTTATTGTCTATTGATGCGGAAAAGGCATTTGACAGTCAACTGGGGGTTTATGTTTGATATGCGGCGGTAAAGGTAAATGGAACCTTATCCCAATTTTTCAGGATAAATAATGGAATTAGGCAGGGTTGCCCCCTCTCCCCCATGTTGTTTGTGTTGTCATTAGAACCACTGTTGGAGAGAATCAGGAAAAGTAATGACATAAAAGGGTTAAAAATAGGAGATGGGGAACACAAAGTCGCTGCTTATGCAGACAACATGCTGTTCTACGTGGCTAACCCTAGGACAACTTTGCCCAACTTAATGAAAGAACTAAAACAATATGGAGGAGTATCAAACTAGAAGATAAACCCGGTTAAATCGGAAATCCTAAATATCAATCTTGCAGTCACAGTAAAGCAAAGATTACAAAATGTGTTCCCTTTTTCCTGGAGGAAAAACGAAATAGGATATTTTGGAATAAAATTAATGACTTCGGTAAAAAGCATATACCAAATAAACTATATTCCCCTGATAAATAAATAAAAGATGAGCTGAAAAGACTAATAAAAGGGGGGCCTCGTGGATTGGAAGAATTAATTTAGTCAAGATAGTGGTACTCCCAAAAATTCTGTATAAGTTTCAGATGCTCCCGATATCTTTACCGGGAACTTTCTTTGTAATAATTAGAAAGATGATTACTAAGTTCATATGGGCAAATAAGAGGCCTAGGATTAGTTATAAAGTGTTATGCAGAGTAAAAGCAAATGGAGGACTGGGGTTACCAAATATAAAGAAGTATTATACAGCTGTAATATTGTCACGGGTGATAGATTGGTTTTTTTTTTTTGGTTAGTAGAATAAATGCTTATTCTACTATTCTGAGCCCATGGAAGTAAATAGGAATAAAGTTTTGTACCATTTAATCAGTGCAGCAAAGAGTTTGATACCAAAATTTTGGTTAGTGGTTAGATTCCAAGGGTGGTGGATTGGAAAGATAGAGTGGAAGGAATTTTCAGAATGGCAGAGCTGAGAAGTTTAGAAGAGGAGAAGATGGGAATATTTAAAAGAATATGGAGTGTTTGGTTAAATTTTAAAACCGCAGAATCTTATACAGAACTAATTAAAGTAAAGGAGGTAGCCTAAGAAATCACAATGAGATTGGTTGGAATAACAAGTTATGGAGAAATGGATACAGAGAAAGATAAGACAATGATGGGGGGATGGGTGGGGGTGGGAGATGGAGGGGTTATAGAATGTATTTATTCATTTAGGGGAGAAAAGAAAAAGGTATATTTTGGAAGATGGAATGTTTTAATGTTGTTTGTATAAGTATGAAATAAAAAGTTAAAAAAAAAAAAAAAGGAATGGTAAGCCTCCCCTTGGGACCCTATAGTAGTCTCATTTGTATAACAAGCATGGTCACATTTCTGCATAACCAGCATAGGCTGTGGTCTGATTGAACAATGTGTGCCGCCCCTCACTACCCTTCCAAACACAAGAACAAACAAGGTGCTGGGTTCAGACTAAGGGTCAATGAAATGTCACCTGGTACACTGGCTCCAGTTCATCAGCATTCCACAAAATGTGGTCCACCCCTGGAACGAGGGAAAGGACCCAGAGTTGAGAATCCACATACATACAATCCAATGAGAGCACCAAGCTAAAGTCTGGGGGCTTGATTTACTAAAACTGGAGAGCGCACAATCTGCTGCAGCTGTACATAGAAACCAATCAGCTTCCAGTTGTTTTTTTGTTGTTAAAGATTAATTGAAAAAGCTGAAGTTAGAAGCTGATTGTCTGCCACGCCTAGCTGCACCGGATTTTGCACTCTCCAGTTTTAGTAAATCAACTCCTAAGTGTCTAAGTCCAAGGTTTTTAATGATCACATTGATTCATAGCAGAATGCGTTCGCTTTATTTTGCTATGAATCATTACTTTTAACAATTACAGTGGAGCAACTCCACCTTTAAAATGTGATGTATGTGTCACAACTCTGTGACATTGAGCCCCGACACTTTTTTTTTTTTAAACCACAATGTTGAAGCTGGGAGTACCACCGTATTATTCACACAGGTAAGTGTAAACAATCACATATTCTTGCCTGCTTTCAGAAGGAAGAAAGATTTACACATCTGCTTGACTGTAAGGCTTAGTGGACCTTTAGTATCACACACTACTGCTCTGTAGCTCAAAGTGGTTGTAAAGGCTCAAGCTTTTTACCTTCATGTATTCTATGCAAAAAGGTAAAAAACCTTCTGTGTGCAGCACCCCCCCCCCCCCCCAATCCTTACCTGAGCCCCCAGCAATGTTCGCGATAGCTTCTGTTGTCTGGGGACTCTTTCTCCTCATTCACCGAGACAGCAGTGGAGCCCATTGGCTCCCGCTGCTGTCAATCATAGCCAGTCAGTCAAAGAGGAGAGAGCGAAGGGTGGGGCCAAGGCCATAACTCTGTGTCTTATGCATGCAGCCCTGCTCCCGGGATGAATGGGTTTCCCTGGGGGCACTGCTTGAGGGGGAGGAGCCAGGAGCGGCGGCGGGGACACGAAAGGAAGAGGATTGGCGCTGCTCTGTACAAAATCACTGCACAGAGCAGGTAAGTACAACATGTTTGTTTAAAAAAGCACAAAGCTTTAGTGTCAGTTTAAAGTATATCTAAAGCCAAAGCTCTTCATTTTTTGGATAGCATAAGGGAGAGTTAAAACTGTTGACAGGTCTTTTTTGTCATCTGTGCCTCATTAGGGAGATTTTCCTTCACTTCCTGCCTCGAAGACTCAACTCAACAGGAAGTGAGAAGATATATTTCCCATGTAATGTCCCCATGACAACTGTAAAAGGGCCAGTGCCCATATTGGGAGATTTTACCTCTATTACTGTTCTGGTTACAGCTCAGGATTTCGGATTTTCTCTCATCTTTATTCCTAGACACATTGGTGATCAGGACTGTTAAAGGGGATAAATCTCCTCAATGGGGACAAAGACTACAATAAAAACCTGGTAGGAGTTCTAACCCCTCCCCACACTTTCCAAAACAAAAATAAAAATGCCTTTTGTTACACTTTAACTAAAGGTTGCTTTACTGAAAATGTAGAACTTTTTCCTACAAAAGTAGACACACGTGGGGGTTATTTACTTAAAACTGGAGAGTGCAAATGCTGGTGCAACTGCACAGAAACCAATCAGCTTTCAGGTTTTATTGCCAAAGCTTAATTGAACAGGCTGAAGTTACCATACACATCTGCACCAGATTAATCTGCGTCTTATTGTATTGTAGTCAATGATTTTCTAATTGATGTTTGAAATGCTACAATTATGGGTTCTAATTTGTGTGGTTGCTTTAACAAACATGTAATATTGAAGTTGAATTGATATTGAATTTGTGCTGAAAAAAATAATTTTTTGTGTGTTGTTATTGCAGCTTGGTACAAGAAAACCCTGAAGTTGCTATGGACTCTATTGTTCACATGACACAACACATTTCCCCAACTCAGAGAGCTGAAATAGTGCGCATTCTCTCAACCATGGACTCCCCGCCATCTACATAGAGGTCTTGTCAGGTCTCTAGTCCACGGACTCTGCACTGGTTGCAAGGACTATGATATATAGAAAAACCAGATACATCGAACGTATAAAATGTACTGTAGAAATGTGTTTGTGTGCTGCTGAGATATGATCAGATGTATCATACATATATGTTTTCATGATAGAAGACACTGTAGATGATAACATAAGTTCTTGGCTGATATAAAAACACTAGAAAAATGACAAGTAGTAGCCTGGCGGCCAAGCAGGTTTCAGTTCCTATATCGCTTTGCCATGTTGAAATATTGCTGTGGACAGTGCATCCACTTTTATTATACCCTAATGTATGGAATATTTTCTGCCTTCTGAAACACTGGTTGTGAGAACACAGGCATACTTTTTCAGTAGCTTTGAATTACAACTGGAAAGCATCCTCATAGTTTACAAAATTGATGTGAAGTATTTATGATATCCTTAAGTAGGAATCTTGTGTAGGTTGAATATGCAACGATTGTTACCGGTCAAGAAGGAATGACTCTCCTATGATCTGAAACGTTGTTTGCAGGTGTGAAAAAATCCTGCTATTCTTTGTGTGTGTTAATTAACGAAAGAACTTAATCATATTTTATACCTAAAATAGCTTTTATTTCTATTTGTTAATGTGAGTTCCTTAAATTTTTTTTTTAAAGTATTTCCCCTTTATTGGTACAATGTGTGACACATCGCATCTATTATATAAAAACACTTTTTTGTTTTTTAAACAATTAGCAGGGTTTTGGATGTAAATCCTAAAGTACCCATCACTGCTTCCAGTTAGCCAAAGGATTGAATATATTTGTATAAAAATACAAAACAAAAAAAATGACATAAAATAAATGGAAAAATGCATGACTACTAGGCAGAGATGGGCATTCTTTCCATTGTTTTGTTCACACTGGCTAGTTTTTACTACTGTGTATTGCCAATTTTCACCTTTTTTTTCTAATTGTGTGTTTACTTTGAAGTACTTTTTGTTGTAACTCATGTTTTAAATGCTTTACGTACCATATTTAAATTACATATACAAATGTGTACATTCTTCTTCTTGAGACACGATGTATGTCCTGCAATCATTTGGCATTCCTGCTTAAAATAGGAGATGGTAGAGTGCATTATCACAATCAGACCTGTGGGATAGAGTTGAGAGAGGAATAACAAAGCTGCCTATAGATAATAGGTCATGCATGCAAGCACAATTCAGCGCATTGCATATGTATTACATAAACAGGAATACTTACCTTGGCCAAGCATTCAATTTCTTGCAATGGATAGGGACAGGAGGGGCATGTCATGTATCCTATCATTAGAATATTAGGAGGACTCTTCTAGCAGCCTTTTCTCCATCAGCTGACCATTGGCCATGTCTGGGATCATCGCCAGCTCAAACTGAATTTGGTTACTGTCACCTGTTGTCGGTGGATGCCTATGTGAGGCAGAAGGACATTTTATTCTGAAAGCTCACTCCCCTAGCATCCCCTTACTGATCCACACTCTCTTGCCACCTGCCCACTGCAGGAATCCACCCTGAAAATTAGCTAGTTTCAAAACGTACCAAGGGGGTTAATGTTGTTACTCCGTCATGAGGTGGTGAATAGACTTGGCAGTTAGTTGCTGAGTACTGTCACATAGGGAAGGTTACATACTTTCCCATACCTAGGAGGCCTGCTTCATTAGAGCAACCAAGCGAGAGCAGAGAACTGGTGAGGGAGCATAGATTGGTGGGGTGGGGTGGGGTGGTGTAGGGCTGTCAGGAAGCACTGTCATGCTGCATGAAAGGGACAAAGCAATAGTATCTAAATGATGCATTGTGGGAGATTTACTAAAACTGGTACACTTACAAGCTGATTGGCTGCCATGTATAGGTGCACTAGATTCTAACAGCTCGTTCAATTAAAGTGATTCTAAAGGTTTTTTTGTTTTTTTTTAAAATAACAAACATGTCTATACTTACCTGCTATGTGCAGTGGTTTTGCACAGAGTAGCCCAGATCCTCCTCTTTGGATCCCCTGCCAGTGTTCCTGGCCCCTCCCTCCTGTCAGGTGCAAGATGCTTGCTGTGGGGGGTGCACTTCCCAGCCGCTGCTCCATGTGTCTATTCACACACGGAGCTGCTGCTTGACCCAGCCCCCTCTCTCTTCTCATTGACTCACTGGCTGTGATTGACAGCAGTGGCTCCCTGTGCTGTGTTAGACAATGAAGAGAGGGAGCCCCAGAATAGTGGAGACTCCAGTCCACATCACTGGATCAAGAGGGGGCTTAGGTGAGTAATAGGGGGGCTGGGGGAGATGCTGCGCAGAGAAGGTATTTTTTACCTTCTTGCATAAAAGCATTGAACCTTTACAACCACTTTAAGCTTTGGCAGCAAAAAAAACCTGAAAGCTGATCGGCTTCTATGCAGATCTGCAACAGATTTTGCACTCTCCTGTTTTAGTAAATAACCCTCATGTATGTAATGTGCAAATATGGATATGTATTGTAACTGCAGCGCTTTACAATGTGAGGGCAGTACAAACTGTTGGCACTGTATAAATCCTGTATAATAATAATAATAATAATATACTACAAACTGTACATACGAACAAGCTATTTCAGACATTGGCATGATTTGTTAAAGGGAAATAAGTGAAAATAAAAATAATATAGGTTTTCCTTAAAATAAGAAACCAATCAAGAGCTTTACAAACTAGTCAAACGTGAGCAGGATCTATCCAGTTTAGCATTCCTGGAAGGCACTTTCTGCTTCCTCCCAAGATCTATTCTGCTACCGGGTCATGTGACTCACATGCAGTGCATTCCACCCGTTGGATGCATTACCTTGCACAAGCAGAGTGTCTAACGATATCCATTGACCTCTACAACAAAATGACCAGACCCATGGAGGTATTGAAGAAAAAAAAAAAAAAAAAAAAAAAACCTCACAGCATGCATGCAAATCATCCACATTAAAGCCAACAATATATTTTTCGCTTCAGAATTTCATGTTACAGCATCTCATTACGAGAAATAACAATTGTGTAATATTCATTGACCTTTGTGAAATAACACTCCTACCCATCAAATTATACAAATACATACCGAGAAATGTGTCAGTGCCTGTCTGTGCCATGTCAGCACTAAATTAAAGGACACTTGAAATGTTTAAAATATATCAAATCCATCTCTCCATGGAGTATTAAACACAATTTATTTTCATTTGCTCAGGTGACTGCATCACTTGTCAGTGGTTTGTTTCTCGCTGCCACTCACAAGTGTCGGTAGCCCCAGCAACAGTCATATAAAAATGTATGTAATAGCTCGGAGAGGAAAGCAGGATCTCTTCACGCACACTTTTATTTCCTAGTATATATCACAGATACATAATAAGACTGTTTTAAAATGGACCGTGAAGATCCTTTACCATAAATCGCCATCCTTCAATTTTCTACAGACAGTAGAGGTGGAACATAATATGAGAGCAAGGACTAAATGCAACATTATATTCATTGTTTGCATATTAAATCCCGAAACCAGACTTAGCAAAGCAGAAATAGTGTTAATGATGGATTATAAAGACTAGTTTTATTAGGTTTCAAGCGTGGCTGAATAATATGGTGTTAGCCATAGTCAAATGTAATATTATAGAGACAGTAGTATTCACAGCTTATTGTGAACATCAACGCACAAAAGAAAAATTTTTTTTTTTTCTTATGTGTTGATGTCAACAATAAGCTGTGAAGAATTGTGGTTACACACATACAAACATATAAATAACATTTTAGACATACATTTTAGTTTCATATGGTTTTCTGTTTTTAGATTCTATATTTTAACATGTAAATACTTTGTGTTGATGGTCTTTACTGAGAAAGTTGGTAGTTATATGTGGGTTTCTGTGATATTCTCAGTATTTGTCTCTTTTGCCTCTCTGGCTTATAAGACCATGAGGTACATTTCCCAAAATGGGAATCCGCTACAGTAACCACAGTTTCCTTTTCTGCTTTTATGGCCTATTTATCATCAGCAGGAGGCTTTCAGTTGCGTGGCTGCCACACTACAATGAGCTTGCCAAGTCAGCCCAGGCAAATTACCTGATCTTCCAAGAAATTCTCTGCGTTTTGCTCATTTCACACTGTAGTAATTAATGCCTTGTTGCTCTTGTAATATTATACCGTTTTCCCTCCTTAATCAGCCTCAAATATTAGTTTTTTCAAATTTTTTTTGGTAAAAAAATATGGCAATTTTACATATATCTTGGATCACAGTCAGAGAATGTTTTACAGTTTTTACATTATGTATCAATGTATCAATTATGCCTCTGTACCATACTTCTTGATAAATGACCATTTCAATGTAATCTTTCCCCTTATGGTTTGATTGTGTTTCTCTTTATCTTGTCATACTCATTGACTTTATGGCAAGTTCGCACAAGTCCTAAATAGTGTTATATAGTGAGTTGTGGAAAAAAAGATGAGATCCATGGGTGGTTCTTTGATGCATGCACTGGACAGTCATATGCAGTAAAACCCGCTTACAGTTGCAGGAAAATTCCCATTCTGTTGTCTTTCAATGTCCACCTGCCATTTCCTTGGTGGGATGAGTTGATACTGATCTCACTTTTTCCAGGCCAGCGAGAAAGTGCTATAGCCATTAGGCTAATACAGGGGTGCTCAACCTTTGAAGACTGAGGGCCACTTAAGTGATTTGGTAATCTGTCGTGGGCCACAAAAAAATGAAATGGTTCAGCATTTCCTCCTGTAGCCGCTAAGTGCTGGCAGGAGGGAGAAGAGGAGAAGACAGCTTTCAGCAATTGCAGGAAGAAAATGAAGAGGATCAGTGTCTGTGTATGCCACTTCTGCTGGGAGGCTTTCAGTAAGCTCTTCAAACCCGCAGGATATCGGCTCAGTGCTGCTAACCCGCAGGAAAGCTGCAGGTGCACTGCGCTGCACCTATGTAACAGTGTGAAAGCAGCCTAATACTATAGTTGTTAACCCTTTTATAGGTGCTAATATGCCTATTCCATTCGTTGTTTAATATACTGACCATTTTTCCCCTTCCAGCTCCTGCTGGGATCTCTACGCTGCTAGAAAGGTCCCAGGCGAAGTGCACTTGGTATCACACCATCAGGGAAAGGAGCTGGCGCTAGAGAAGAAGCATCAGCTTATGAGGCTTCTGCTCTCTCCATGACCACCTGCTTCCTCTGCTACCACACTGGCTCAGTGAACCCTGGGATGGAGGGTTGACAAGCCCAGATCGTGATCAATGGATTGCCGACCCTGGGCATGAGCCTCCCTGGTTTGAGGTTGAGGGCTATATTAGAGGGCTCCACAAGTTGAGCACCCCTGGGATAATATGATAGCCAAGTAACTAGCTTTTTAAGCAGTGGCAGTCTGAACACTTTTCTTGTGACAGATTTTCTAAAGATAAAGAATTTTAGTCCGTAAACAAAACACCAATTTAAAATGTATTTGCACCTACCTGCAGGCTGAACATTCCCAATAATGTTTTTTTGGTTTATATTGTATATACAGTTTACATTTTATCTTGCCATTTCAGATTTACTTATATTTAGTTGAGATTTGTGGTAATGCTATGAGATTGCTTTTAACAGACAATGCTGACACAGTTCTTAATTTACATTGCAGTACTCAAAGGATACAGTACTCCATTGTGGATAAAAACTACCAATAGTTGTATGTGCAGTAATATTAGATTATGTGCACATGATGTTTGTTTTTTAATATGGAATTGTGCAGTAACAGTAATGAAGGTTACTATTCAGATAGCTCTAGCTCTGGAGATATTTGCCTGACCTTGTGAGTCACTTACTGTCATGGAGGGGCTTTTCTACATGGAAGAGAATTTCTCCTGACAAATATCCAGAAAGTGCTATTCATACAGTATATTTGTAAATTCATGTTATGTTGTGTCTGGAGACCTTTTTTTTTTTTTTTTTTTTTTAAGATGGCTAAAATGGCACTAAGATTACACTAGATAGGTGTTCTGGGCAGGGGCAGACTGACCATTCAGACATTGCCCGAGGGTCCAGGGTCAGTAGAGGGCCTGGTGAGAGGCTCACTGGGCACAATTCACAAAGCGGTATCTTACCACATCCAAGTATGCGGTAGAATACCGCATAGCATTTAAAAAAAAAAAAAACATTTGAATTCACCAAAAAACGCTACTAAAATACCACCTGAGTTATTTTGTCAAGTCATGCGACATTTTAGTAGTGAAAACATTATGGTAATGTTTCAGCTGTCAGCGGGGTTCCCCTGTAAAAGAAAGAATTTCCGGCAATTAAAAAAATAATTTTAAAAACGGCATGGGGTCCCCCCTCTGTCCATACCAAGCCCTTTGGGTCTGGTATGGATTTTGAGGGGAACCCCACACAAAAATTTTACCAGACCCTTATCCGAGCATGCAGCCCAGAAGGTCAAGGGAGCACCTCCCCCCATCCTGAACCCTACCAGGCCACATACCCTCAACATGGGGGGATGGGCCTCTTCCCCACAACCCTAGCCAGTGGTGGTGGGGGGCTTATCGGAATTTGGAAGCCCCCTTTAGCAAGGGGGCCCCCACATCCCACCCCCCCTTTATGAATGAGTATGCGGTACATGGTACCTCTACCCATTCACAAAAAAAAAGTGTGTGGAAAAAAAAAGAGAGGAGACAGTCTTTGACAAGTCTTTTAATAAAAGAAGAAAAATAAAAGAATGTCCCCCGAAGTAGATCCAACATCAATAACGATGCTCGCCGCCACTACCCAAAAGAAGGGAAAAAAAAAGGCTCCGAGCTCGATGCTGGCTTCTGGTCATCTGACTGTTCCACTGGCTGGACAGTTCTTAAATATGTAAGGGGCGGGGCCACCTGGGGACATCACATGCGTGACTCTGCCCCTTGTGGAGTCAACTGGGGGGGCATGCTGGGTCAATGATGTCACAAGGAGGTGGGGACACATGCAAATATTTAAATAGCTTCTGAAAGGACAAATATATAGACACCGCAATTACTGACTTTTTTTTCTCAGAATACATGCTCATTTTCTATCCTTCCTTCATCATTTAGTGGGTAGCCTACCTGGAACAAGCATGTGCATGTTGATTGTATTTATACGTGTCCCAACACAGTCTTCAAAAACAAATCTGCAATGGCAGCCTCCTATTTCTATCATGTATACAAGAAAATAAGCCAAATCGGTACCACGTCACCACGTTCATGACAGTCTAAAGGTGAAAAGACTTTACAGTTAACACATGTGGTCTCAAATATATCTAATTATTTGATGTTTTTATTAATCCCAGTATATAAAATGTAAAGTGGTTTTACACCCTTACATATACCCAGTGAAATACTTAGCTTTAGGTGATACACAGAAATTACGCAAAGCCTCCTACATAAGTTGTACCTGTTTACTTGCAGCCATCTCTCCTGTAGAGCCTTCTACAACACACAAAATTAAATTAGATTTTTCTCAGTAGCAGAAAGCAAGGGGCAGGTATCTGATGTCACACACATTGCAGAGCTAGAGCCCAGAGTTCTCTGATATCTTAGCAGATTTAAGGGAAGGGACATACCCCACTGTACACAAGCTCATAGAAAATCAGGCAGAGCTGAGGCTATGCATTACCAGCTATGTGCTGGATGGGGAGGTGAGAGGCGGGCAATCTCCCAGTAGGCTGTTGTGTCAGTTCAGAGATCTATCAGTGACTGATATAAATAGCAGAGAGAGGAGAGATCAAAGAGGAACCACACTTTGGTAGTTTGGATTTAGGCTAATACATGCTTTGTTCATTTTTCATGTCTGTAGTTTACAAACACTTTAAGACAAGTTTACAAGCTGGTAATATCATGAACCTATGACCAGGTCTATGAAACATTTATTTGGCTCCCCCAAAAAATTAAAAGTCAGTAGCTACAAATACTGTAGCTGCTGACTTTTAATATAAGTACACTTACCTGCTGGGATCCAGCAATGTCCTCACTGATTCTTAAATTGGCTTTGAGTACAGGCTCCATCATCACAGACCATTTCCTACTGCGCATACACAAAGCGTGCTGTGCTTTGTGAATGGTCTCACAGTCTTTTTGGACCTGTGAAGTGTCCCAGAAGGCTGCGGGAAAGGGGGGGGGGGCTTCCAGCTTAGATCGCCACAGCCACTGATCGGAAGTGGTAGCAGGTACCTGTTAAAACCAGGTACCCTCTCCCCCACAAATGTGGCAGGATGCAAACAAGCAGTACTTCCCATTTTGGGTGAAGTTCCTCTGTAAGATGGGATGCCACTTCACAACTGGAAAAATATATACTATGATACATCTATGATGAAAGGGCTAAATAAGTACTTACCTAGGCAAAGGTGTTAGGCATGTCATACGGAACAGTGTTGCAGTGCAAATGTTGAATGCTCTGTACTGATTTTTTTAATGTCTTGTCTCACATTTATTATACTGGGATTAATAAAGATCAATTTATATATTTGAGACCTCCACGTGGTACCTGTAAAGTCTGAATAGATTTTTTTCTGCCCATTTCTATCATGATGGACCCCTTTGTTAGATGAATAGAGCAATCTTAGTGACCGGTTCTCTATGAAGTTGTTTTCTTTGATTCAGAATTCCAGCTCGACAGTTAGCACTGGATGCCCTCTTGGTTATCTGGAAGAAGAGTGAGCCAATGCAATTAAGTCATCTAAAGGCACTGATGCGATGTAGTGTTCAGAAAGCAGCCACACACATTGCTATGTTCTCAGTGGATTACAAAGACAAAGCTGCACGCTTTTGTGCAGAACTCTGAACAATAGAAGACACTATAATGGCATAATGAGAGAATAGTGAAGTGTCATCTTAGTAATGTTTACATTGGCTATGTAAGCAACAAAGCCCAAAGTCTGAGGATATATGTTGTAACAATGTTTATTTAAACCTGGATGGTCAGGTGGTGGTGCTATAATTTGTACAGACACACCTAGAGTAATTCTGGCCAGTCTATATTTAAGAGGTTGCTACAATCAGTTTTCCTATAGGTTGTGTTAACAGAATTTAGAATACTACAATCTGTGTTATTTTAATATGTATTATAGGTTTAAAATGCACTGACTTAATTCGTTTTTTAACTTTTATTTTGTGTTGTTGAGGACTTTGCTATGTGGCACACGCAGTGTTCTTCTCAGTTGTAATACTGTGCCTCTACCATTGAATCGTTTCTTTTTTTTTTATAGATGTTACCGTAAATGCATTGATGGGTCCAAATGTGACACTGACATAGCTAATTTTTAGAGTTACATTTTTGCAAGAATGCTATTAGTTCTTGCATTATTATTTAGCTGACTGCTTTGACAATTGAGTGGATTGGAACTGGCAAGTTGTATGACGCTACCAGAGTGCTGAACAGGTGAAAACACTTTTCAGGTCTTTAAACGCACATGGATGTGTGTGGCTTATCCATTAGAATATGATGAGGTTGACTGTTGTGGTCATTTTTTGTATTTTATATTGTTTTAACTTGACTGCTACAATCATGTGTGCAAGGTACAAACAATTATTATATCGTGCTCCTGTTGGTGATGACACGACCACCTAAAGATCTTTTTTTAGATTTGAATTAGGGCTCTATGCCCTAATTCAAATGCATGGTCATGACCTGTAAGTATCTGTACGCTGTGACTTATTGCATGCTGCCTATCTCTTCACTGACACAGGAAAACCACAATATATTAGAATATTTCCAACCTGAGCAGCACAGTTTTTCTGTGGAGGAATTATAGAGATTAGGATATGCTGCCATCTGTATCTCCTGTTATCACAAGACAAAATGCACCTAGGTTAAATCATATCAGCACCAGTTTGATGGGAAACTATAGTCTATTTTTGGTGAAGGTATAACTTCTTATTGTATTATTTACTTAAATGAATGTACCTTTCCTGATACATATGGAATATGGTGGCTTGCATTGCAGCTCTCCATCTGAAAGTGCTAGTTGCTTATCATGCGGAACCATTGGCTTCAATTTTGGGCCAGCCAGTAAGGCAGAATTAATATGCAGATTAAGAAAGGCAGATGTCCTTACCTCCGTACTTGTTCCAAGTTAGTCATCAGCCACACAACTAGCATTTACAAAATAAGTCAGCAATATCCGTCTCCATGTTCCTCTCAAGAAAGGTTTCATTCATAGTATTTTTTTATGTATTTACATTTTACATGCTTGTTGTACTATATTTACATTATTACTTTCTTAGTAGACTCACCTTAATAGCTTTCTGTATTTCAATGGAATCATTCAACAGCTGCTAAGATATCTCAAGTCATGCTGACCGTGTTTTTTTTTGTCACGTCAAACCTACTCCTAGGCTTGTCTTGTGAGAAGGAGGGGTAGAACACAACCTTGATGCAGCACTGCTAAAAAGGAAGCAGAACCTGTATATGTAATAAGCAAATATAGCTGCCCCCATGTACCTATACAGATGAAACATATACACAGAAACATCATTTTAAAAAAATAAGTTTTTTTGTAAAATTAAGCTAGTATATCTAAAAAGAATAAATATAGTTTCCCCTTAAATGGCATGCCAGGTGATCAAAGACCCCTGTCTGATTCCCATTAACATGTTATTTTGCTTGTTTTTTCTTAATTTTGGATGGACTGTCAACATACCACAATGCAAGAGAAATCAAAGAGCAATACTTTTTTCCAATGTAGTACACCATAACACATAGCTCCTGTCTGTGTTTTGGGGTATACCAAAACACCCTAATATTGAGATATGTTTTTTTCACGGTGTGTTAGGTTGCCATTAAGAAATGGCAGCAGAGTGAACTGTGGAGCTTGGATTACCATGTCTTGCAGTTAAACATGCAAAACATAGTAAAACATGTTTCCACATTGATTTAGTGTGTTTTTAACCTAAAAACGTATGTACACTTTCATTGCATTTCTTTCATAATTTTTCAAGATGTTTCTGGATAATGTGTATAAGTCATGTCAAATATTGCATGAAGGTCTGCAAATGTTACATAAGGCTACATACATTTCTCCAGAAAAATAAAAGCTAGAGATAAGCCTGGAGTACTCGGTGAACACAATGTTCTGTAGTAATGCTCAAATGTAATGTGATAGAATCACTAACTTACAAATAAAATGCCAGCAGTTACAAGTCAGGTTTTGAATACTGTTACTGGAATACTGCATAGTACTGTACTCATATAATTTACCTCAATAAACTTTAAAAGGAACCTTTCTTACTGTGCTTTCATTATTTTGCTGCATTCATTGATCATCTTCTATTGTAAGGCAAACACCCAAGACAGGGTCCCCCCCTCAGGGGACAATAAGACAGGGAGACATTTGCCTTTTTGGTCCAATGCAAATATTACATGTTGTGTTGGTGTTGCCTAAGTGGACATGCTCCACCTTTCACACCTCAGTCAGAGCAGTACATGCAGTCAGTGACAGCTGCTGGGTGTTCTATAGTTACCTGCTACCTGCTTCAGACCTGGAATCATAGCACCTGTTACAGGGAAATCTTCCAGTCTTTACTTCCTTCGTAGCTCTGAAGTCTCATGCAACAGAATGCTGCAAACAAAGTAAGAATCTGCCAAAATAAAATATAAAATAAAATATCATGCCAGCATTACAGATAGTGTAATTTCCTAGCATTTAGTTTATGAGCTGAGCAATAGAAATGCTACTATATTAAATGATTTCCTCATTCACAAAAACATTCTCACAATAAAATGTGTGTATATATGTATATGTGTGTGATATATATATATACACACACACACACACACAGTAGGGAAAATAATTTGATAACCTGCAGATTTTGTAAGTTTGCCCACTTACACAGAAATGAAGGGTCTATGATTTTTTTTATCATAGGTGTATTTTAAATGATAGAGACAGAATATCAACAAAAAATCCAGAAAAAAACAAGATATGAATGTTATAAACTGATTTGCAGTTCAGTGAGTAAAATAAGTATTTGATCCCCTACAAACCAACAATAATTCTGGCTCCCACAGACTGGCTATGTGCTCATGTGGTACACAGATTACTCCTGTCAATCTAAGAAGGTGCTCCTAATAACAGCTCGTTATGTGTCCAAAAGACACCTCTCCACAGAATCTCTTTCTTCCATTCAAACCTCACCATCATGGGAAAAGAGCTGTTAAAGGACATTAGGGACAAGATTGTAGACCTGCACAAGGCTGGAATGGGCTACAAGACCATCAGCAAGAAGCTTGGTGAGAAAGAGACAACTGTTGGAGCTATTATTTGCAAGTGAAAGAAATACAAAATAACCATGAATCGCCCTTGGTCTGGAGCTCCATGCAAGATTTTACCTCATGGGGTAAGGATAATCATGAGAAAAGTGAGGGATCAGCCCAGAACTAGGTGGGAGGAGCTTGTGAATGATCTCAAGGCAATGGGGACCACAGTCCCCAAACAAACCACTGGTAACACAATATGCCGCCTTGAATTGAAATCCTGCAGCGCCCAAAAGGTCCTCCTCCTCAACAAGGCACATGTACAGGCCTGTCTGAAGTTTGCCAAGGAACATCTAAATGATTCAGAGAAGGATTGGGAGAAAGTGCTGTGGTCAGATGAGACCAAAATTGAGCTCTTTAGCATTAACTCAACTCACCGTGTTTGGAGGAAGAAAAATGCTGACTATGACCCTAAGAGCACCATCTCCACAGTCAAGCATGGAAGTGGAAACATTATGCTTTGGGGCTGTTTGACTGCTCAAGGTACAGGTTGACTTTGCCACATTGAGGGGCAATGGACGGTGCCATGTATTGTAAAATCTTGGATGAGAACCTTCTTCCCTCAGCCAGAATACTGAAGATGGGTCTTCCAGCATGACAATTACCTAAAACATACCGCCAAGGCAACAAAGGAGTGGCTCAAGAAGAAGCACGTTAAAGTAATGGAGTGGCCTAGCCAGTCTCCAGACCTTAATCCAGAATCCAGAAAATAGCCAGGAAACCTTAAGGATTTAAAGAAGATCTGTAAAGAAGAGTGGACCAAAATCCCTCCTGAGATGTGTACAAACCTGGTAACCAACTACAAGAAACGCCTTACCTCTGTGCTTGCCAACAAGGGTTTCTCAACCAAGAACTATGTTTTGCTTGGGGATCAAAAACATATTTTACTCACTGAACTGCAACTCAATTTATAACATTTGTATCATGTTTTTTTTCTGGATTTTTGGTTGATATTCATTTCTTTGTTATTTTTATCATAGGTGTAAGTGGGCAAACTTACACAATCTGCAGGGGATCAAATACTTATATTCTCCACTGTATTACATAAAATATATTTGCAGGTGTGAAAGTGATGACATGTTTCGTGTTGAAAGCAGAAGTGATGTAACACTCTTTTGCTTCCGCTGTGTGATGAGCTAACACCTAGCTAACAAGTAGGAAGCCTCACTTTCATCATTCACTGCATGTACTGCTAATAATACGGAGTCATGTCAGAGCTTACTAAGTCTCACTAAGACGGCATATACAGTTTCCGAGAAAACATTGTTAAGCATAAGCATGGTCGACATGGTCAACTAACCGAAAGTGACAAAAAGACATTGCGCAGGAATGTGACCTGGAATAGGAAAATAACTTCTGCAAAAGTGACTCAAACTCAATCTTTCCAAGCCCGTGTCCACAAAAACTGTGTGGAGGGAACTCCATAAGCAACATTCATGGGCAAGCTACAATTGCCAAGTGACGGATATTATTGCTCAGAAGAGGAGAGAGTGGTGCATCTCCCATAAATCATGGACTATCGATCAATGGAAAACTGTAATATGGTCCGGTGAATCAAGCTTCACACTGTTCTCAACCACCAGATGTGTTTACATGTGGCAAATACAGTCCCACTGTGTACTGGGTGTACGTGGCTTGCAACAATCTTTAGGTAGGTACATGTCAAAGTAACATCCACACGAATAGCAGTTTCTCAGCAGAACATTACCCAAAGCATCACATTGCCTCTGCCAGCTTGCCTTCTTCCCATAGTGCATCCTGATGCCATCTCTGCCCCAGGTAAGTGACACACACCCACCCGACCATTCACCTGATGTAAAAATACATGGCCCATTGTCCAGTTCTGATGCTCACATGTCCAGTGTACATGTTCTTTTTGGCTGTGGACTTGGGTCAGCATGGGCACCCTGACTAGTCTGTGGCTACGCAACCTCATACACAACAAACTGCAATCTCCATTTTTTCTGCTTTCAACACATCAACTTCAGGGACAACATTTACTTGCTGTCTAATCTTTCAGATGCCATTGTAACAAGATAACCAATGTTATTCACTTGGAACCTGTCAGTGGGTACAAAATTATGGCTGATGCAATATGTTACAATAAACCTCCCCCTTTCACCATGGCCAGCAACACCTGAGGCACTTGGCACATACAACCATTTGTCATTTAATGGTAGGGACTAGTTGCCTCTCTGGCCAAATGTTCTCAGTCATCCCCTGCTCTCACCTCACAAGATGCCTATTGGTCTGGTAAATGTTCTCAAACTCCATCAGGTGAAGAAAAATTCATTATAGTTACTAGCTCAGTAAGCTGGAGCAGGCAGCCTCTACTTGCTCTGTTCTGAATCCACTAAAGGCAAATCAAAGGAAATCACTGGGATGACATTGCCCTAAACTGCGAAGAGTTCATATATTGCAACTAACTCAAATCATTCACATACTTAGCATTGGCTGCTTACTTTTTCAGAATCATTGCATCCTTGCCTTAAAGCTGAACTCAAGGCTATGCTAATGTTTATTTTTAATGAATACATAAGTAGATTAAATATATTTAACATATATTTTTTTTTTACATAGAACAAGCATATCTGCTAAAAAAAAAAAAAAAATGATCTGAAATGAGTTTTCTACAGTCCTATGCACAGTGCAGCATTTGCAGCCAGTCAGTGCTGTGTTGCTTTGCACAGTGCTGCCAGCCTTTTGCTGGCTATAATGTATCGGTCTAATCCAATCATATAATAAAATTTGGATATGCTAAATTATTCTAGTTGGTAGGGCACGAGGGGCAACCAGTATACTGTGCATGTGTGATGCACTTCATATTCTGGGCATCTGTAAAATGTCAGACAGAATTTCCATGCTGGGATGACCTAAGCAGACATTCTGCCATCAAGATTTTGTTCAATGATCCCACTTAAGACAACAGCTACAGAATAGCAGAAGTTGGAAACAACATTGCCCACCTTAGAAAATGTGCTACTGCTTTTTTGCCCAATTGTAGGGTAGGGTAGGTATTGGGCTAGGCTGTCATTAACTGCAGTGTTCTCCAGAGCCTGGGTTTTCTGTCCAGTGGGGGTGTCTGGATCCAGACAGTTACCTAACAAAATAACTTAATTTTTGTTAAACTTACTAGAGTGCATCAGTAAGATAAGAAATGGGATTTACATCGCTTAGTCTTACCAAAGATTCCTTGTTTTTTTCAATCAGCCACAGGGCTGATCCAAAAAATAAAAATTAGTATGGATTCCCCAATCCACACAAGCAAGGTGGATGGAGGAATCCTTCCCGCTGTGCCACTGTATTCTGAGAGCATGAGTACACTCCTGCCAGAATACAATGATCAGCAACTAAAGTTTTCCAAAAGCCTAGATTGATTTCTGTCAAGTGGGAATAGCCACAGATGGACCGAAATTCAGCAGAATCGCAATCCATCTATGGGCAGCTTAAGCTTAAATATGATTTTTAAATTGATATGAAATTATATCAAGCAACATCACTGTAAAATTGTTATTGAATAAAACGTATACTAAAGGTTTTATACTGATGTTTTGTTTTATACTGGCGTTTTTTTTTTATTGGATTGAACTTCTTTTCTGAACCAGTGTTAGGTTTATTGCAGCTTACCAGTCCTTAAAGTGATTGTAAAGTTATTTATTGTTAATAAACATGTCATACACACCTGCTCTGGTTTTGCATAGAATAGCCCCAATTCTCCTCTTCTCGGGTCCTCAACCAGCTCCACCTCTTCCCTGTGTGCCACTATATGAAGCTGCTTCTTATGGGGCCACTGGTGCGGGCTCACTCCATTAACAAAGAGTGCAGCTCGGCACAGCCCCCTGCCCCCTCTGGGGCTTCTGATGGATTTGATTGACAACAGCAGGAGCCAATGGCTCCTGCTGTTCTTGGTAATAGGAGGGAGAGATAGATGGCAGTGGTGCTGCTCATGGGAACAGCGTTGGATAGAGACTGAGCACAGGTATGTACAGTTGTGGCCAAAATTATTCAACCCCCAATGCTGTAAAGGGGTTTAGGGACTATAGTGTACATTTGGAATTGTATTCAGAATCAAATCCTACAAGGACGTTGTAACTACCCAAATGCAACTAAAATGACATCAATTGTTTATGTAATACAGTAGTAAATGGTTCTTATGTGGTTTCTTCATTGCCACAATTATTCAACCCCTTAAAGACTACCACTCTGAAGAACAGAGGTTCATACAGGTGCTTTCCATCAGGTATTGAAAACACCTGTGGATGTCACCGAGCAGCAATCAAGCATAATAAGCACCAATTAGGCAGCTTTAAAATGACTGTGATACTCAGCTCCTTCTAGACATTTACTGGTGTGGTTACAAACATGGTGAAGGCAAGAGAATGGTCCAGGAAGACAAGAGAAGAGGTGATTTCTCTTCACAGGAAGGGCAATGGCTATAAGAAGATTGCAAAGATGTTAAACATACCAAGAGACACCTTAGGAAGCATCATTCGCAAATTCAAGGCAAAGGGCACTGTTGAAACGCTACCTGGTCGTGGCAGAAAGAAGATGCTGACTTCGACTGCTGTGCGCTACCTGAAGCGTAGAGTGGAGAGAAGTCCCCGTGTGACTGCTGAGGAACTGAGAAAAGATTTGTCAGATGTGGGTACAGAAGTTTCAGCCCAGACAATAAGACGCACACTGCGTAATGAAGGCCTCCGTGCCAGAACTCCCAGGCGTACCCCCTTGCTGTCTCCAAAGAATAAGAAGAGTCGACTGCAGTATGCCAAAAGCCATGTGGACAAACCACAAAAGTTGTGGGATAGTGTTCTGTGGACTGATGAAACAAAATTAGAACTGTTTGGGCCCATGGATCAACGCTATGTTTGGAGGAGGAAGAACAAGGCCTATGATGAAAAGAACACCTTGCCTACTGTGAAGCATGGTGGAGGGTCAATCATGCTTTGGGGCTGTTTTGCTTCTGCAGGTACAGGGAAGCTTCAGCGTGTGCAAGGTACCATGAATTCTCTTCAGTACCAGGAGATATTGGATGGAAACGTGATGCAGTCCGTCACACACCTGAGGCTTGGGAGACGTTGGACCTTTCAACAGGACAATGATCCCAAGCATACCTCCAAGTCCACTAGAGCATGGTTGCAGAGGAAAGGCTGGAACATTTTGGAGTGGCCATCGCAGTCACCAGACTTAAATCCGATTGAGAACCTCTGGTGGGACTTAAAGAAAGCAGTTGCAGTGCGCAAGCCTAAGAATGTGACTGAACTGGAGGCCTTTGCCCATGAAGAATGGGCGAAGATACCCGTAGATCGCTGCAAGACACTTGTGTCAAGCTATGCTTCACGTTTAAAAGCTGTTATAACTGTAAAAGGATGCTGTACTAAGTACTAAGATTGAATGTCACTTGGGGGTTGAATAAAACTGATAATGCTGTGAGCACAGAAAAGACATTTGTGGTTATTTCATTATAACTGTTATGTTATATTTGTCTGACCTACAAGTGCCTCTTTAATGTAAATGTAAGCAAGATGACTGAATGATCAAAAGCAATGTCAAACTGGCCAAAACACTCAATTTCAGTGGGGGTTGAATAATTTTGGCCACAACTGTATCTGGGGGGAGGGGGAGCTGACAATATAAGTTTTTTTTTTTCCTTAAAGTGATTCTAAAGGTTGTAATTTAAATAAAAAAAAACATGTTATACTTGCCTGCTCTGTCTTTTTGGGTCCTCCACTAGCGGTCCTGGCTCCTTCCCCCAGCCGAGTACCCCCAGTAGCAAGCCTCTTACTATGGGGACACTCGAGCAAGATTGCTCCCGAGCCACGATTCTGTGAATGGACAATGGTCATTGTAAGGGGAATCTGCAACCTTAATGCATTAACCGCCTCCCACCCGCTGTATATGGAAATGACGGACTGGTGGCGGTTCTGGGAGGATGTCCCTTGGACACAGAGCATCATCAATCGTGGTAAAGAGCCATTGCTGCGGGTCTTTACCACGTGACAGGCTGTGTGCAATCACAGCCTGTCACAAATATAAACACAGAGTGGTAACTCACTGTTACCAGCTTCCTCTCCTCACACACAGATCTTGTGTGAGGAGAGGAATCTTCTGAGTTACCATTTTTACAGTGCATACACACATTACAGCCCCTGTCACAGTGCCCATCAGTGTACCTGTCACCCATCATTGCCCATCAGTGTACCTGTTACCCATCAGTGTACCTGTCACCCATTAGTGCCCATCAGTGTACCTGGCGCCCATCAGTGCATCTGTCACCCATAAGCAGTGCACCTGTCGCCCATCAATGCCCAGTGTACCCATCGCCCATCAGTGCCAATCAGCAGTGCACTTGTCACCCATCAGTGCCGATCAGTGTACCTGTCGCCCATCAATGCATCTGTTGCCCATCAGTAGTGCACCTGTCGCCCATCAGTGTACACATCGCCCATCAGTGTACATGTCGCCCATCAGTGTACCCGTCGCCTATCAGTGGTCATCAGCAGTGCATCTGTCGCCCATCATTGACCATCAGCAGTGCACCTGTCGCCCTACAGTGCACTTGTCACCCATCAGTGCCCATCAGTGTACATGTAACCCATCAGTGCCACCATCAGCAGAGTACCGTCACACAGTCACAATCAGAGTACTGTCACACAGCAACCATCACCAGAGTACCCGTCCTTCTGCAAACATCAGCAGTCATTGCATTACATTGCAATCAGTCCGGAGCGCTAAAGCCAGCGGCTCAAGCGCCAGGACAAAGAGCGCCGGGGACAGGGGGCAACCCTGTCTCGTCCTTCGCCCAATATGAAAGGGAACCGAAAAATACCCAGCGTATTTAACGGAGGCCGAAGGTAAAGAATACAAGGCTTGAATCCAAGAAAGAATAGAATCCCCAAAACCCCAACGAGACAGCACAAACCGCAGATATTCCCAGGATAGAGAATCAAAGGCTTTATATATGTCTAAGGACAGTAAGAATCCTGGGATTTTCCGCTGTTGCAGAAAATGTATAAGATGGACAACCTTACGAACGTTATCACCCGCCTGCTTCCCAGGGATGAACCCTACTTGGTCCCTGTGGACCAGGGAGAAATAACCTTTTAATATAACAATTTTGTTGAAAAAAAATCTTAATTTTTAATAGAATTGTGGGAAAAAATGACAACTTCAACTCACTATGCCTCTGACTAAATACATTGGACGGTCTACTTTCCAAAAAAGGGTCATTTGGGGGGGTCATTTGTACTGTCCTGGCTTGTTAGTGTCTCAAGAAATGAGATACATCAGTACATCAGGTCTGATCAATTTTCAATGATTGGTACCATAGCTTGTAGACTCTATTACTTTCACAAAGACCAAATATTATACACAGATTTAAGTTATTTCTACCAAAGAAATGTAGCAATATAAATTTTGACAAAAATTCATGAACAAAAATTATTTGCAAAATTTTACAACAGAGCATTTTTTTCATTTACAGAGCAAAAAATAAAAAACCCAGTGCTGCTTAAATACCACCAAAAAAAGCTCTATTTGTGTGGGAAAAAAGGACAAAAAATTCATATGGGTACAGTGTTCCATTGTAATTCCACTGTAATTGTCAGTCAAATTTTGACAGTGCTGAAAGCTGAAAATTGGTCTGGGCAGGAAGGGGGTATAGGTTCCCAGTAGGCAACTGGTTAAGGTAAAAAGCCTGCCTTTAGAACCACTTTAATGCAGAGAATGCATTAAGGTAAAACATCTTTATCCTTTATAACCACTTTAAATGTGCTGCCTTTTTTATGGCTTTTTTCCTTAATTTTCAAGTGAAAATCCTGTGGTAGGGTGACAACAGTCATCCACTATACTGTAAAATGAGAGAGCAGCACTATCATACTAGGATAAGACTATAGGACTTCTCCCCTCTCTAATGCCCCGTACACACGGTAAGAAAATCGTACGAAAAAATTTATCAGAACCACTGATCGAACGATTTTCTCTTCATTGATGAGCAGGATGTTTTAACCAATAACGATATTGTGAACGAAAAAATCCGGTTGAACAACAGTGAAAAATGTTGTCGTTTTGCATACGAACAACCAATTTTCTATGCGGTGGTATGACGGTCGTACGAAAAAAATCTATCAAGCGCTATCACGCATGAGCGGAAACAGAAGATGACTCGGATGTTCATGTCCGAGGAATCTTCGTAAACACGAATGAAAAATCCAAATGTTAAAAGTAGATTGGCCTAATGAGATAATGAAACCAGAATGATGCATATTATATTTTATGTATCACTATTTATGTATATAGGTAATGTAATAAACTATATTATACTCATTGCTGTTAATTGTGTATATCGCTCGTTCTGGCTGGAAGGGCATGGCTACAAGGTCACGCTCACACTGCATCACTTCCACTTGTACGGAAGACATCAACACTACGTATTGCCCGACGAACGATTTTTCAGATTGGTTAATGTGGGCCATGATTTTGACCAACAAACACCTCTTGGTCTCGGCAGCTACAGGACCAGCGATGTACCCGTACGTTGCTGGGGCTGTACCAACACAGGGGGGCACTGCCCCCTCATGTCCGCTGTGTCCATTAACTGGCACATGGCGATCACATGATCACAATCACAACAAATTTGTTATGAATCATTACAACCTTGCTTCTGTTCCTGGAGAGCTGTGATTGGCCCATAGCTCTCACATGGTACATGGGCCAAACACAACACCCTGTTTGGTATTCACTCCAAGGTATTAGCTAAGGGTCATGTTGAGTATTTTGCAGATCTCATTTTTTGCTACAAGTTTTTGGAAAACGAAGAAAGAAAATGAAAATGTATTTTTTCTTATTCAAAACCCTGTGACAAAAATGATATCTACAAAATACTCACCATGCTTCTTATCAACTTCCTTGGGTTGTCTACTTCCCAAAAAGGGGTCATTTGGGGGGGGGGGGTGTTTGTACTACCCTGGCATTTTAGGGCCTCCAAAACTGTGATAGGTAGTGACATGAGGAAATATGCCCTTTGGAAACCTGGAGGTGGTCATTGGATTTTCGGGACCTGTATGTAGTTAGGCTGCCAAAAAGTCTCTCAGGTGTGATATCCCCATACTCCTTCCATCAGCAAGGGCATTGAAGATGAAATGTGGCTGGGTCTTCCAACATGACAATGATCCCAAACATACCGCCCGGGTAACGAAGGAGTGGCTTCGTAAGAAGCATTTCAAGGTCCTGGAGTGGCCTAGCCAGTCTCCAGATCTCAACCCCATAGAAAACCTTTGGAGGGAGTTGAAAGTCCGTATTGCCCAGCGACAGCCCCAAAACATCACTGCTCTAGAGGAGATCTGCATGGAGGAATGGGCCAACATACCAGCAACAGTGTGTGCCAACCTTGTGAAGACTTACAGGAAACGTTTGACCTCTGTCATTGCCAACAAAGGATATATAACAAAGTATTGAGATGAACTTTTGATATTGACCAAATACTTATTTTCCACCATATTTGCAAATAAATTCTTTCCAAATCAGCCAATGTGATTGTCTGGATTTTTTTTCTCATTTTGTCTCTCATAGTTGAGGTCTACCTATGATGCCAATTACAGGCCTCTCTCATCTTTTTAAGTGGGAGAACTTGCACAATTGGTGGCTGACTAAATACATTTTTGCCCCACTGTATATATATATATATTAGTCATTTTCCAAAAAATTGTGGCAAAAAACACAATTTTCCATTGTCTCAACATGCCTCTCAGCAAAGGGGTCATTTGGGGGGGGGGGGTTTGTACTGCCTTGGCATTCAGAACCTAAAGAAATGTGATAGGCAGTCAGAAAGTAAAAGCCGTGTAAATTCATATATATATATATATATATATATATACATACATACATAAACACACATATACCATAGTTTGTAGACGCTATAACTTTAACACAAACCAATTAATGTACACGTACTTACTGCGATTTTTTTTTTTTACCAAAGACATGTACCAGAATAAATTTTGGCCTAAATGTACAGTTGTGTCCAAAATTATTCAACCCCCACTGAAATTGAGTGTTTTGGCCAGTTTGACATTGCTTTTGATCATTCAGTCATCTTGCTTACATTTACATTAAAGAGGCACTTGTAGGTCAGACAAATATAACATAACAGTTATAATGAAATAACCACAAATGTCTTTTCTGTGCTCACAGCATTATCAGTTTTATTCAACCCCCAAGTGACATTCAATCTTAGTACTTAGTACAGCATCCTTTTACAGTTATAACAGCTTTTAAACGTGAAGCATAGCTTGACACAAGTGTCTTGCAGCGATCTACGGGTATCTTCGCCCATTCTTCATGGGCAAAGGCCTCCAGTTCAGTCACATTCTTAGGCTTGCGCACTGCAACTGCTTTCTTTAAGTCCCACCAGAGGTTCTCAATCGGATTTAAGTCTGGTGACTGCGATGGCCACTCCAAAATGTTCCAGCCTTTCCTCTGCAACCATGCTCTAGTGGACTTGGAGGTATGCTTGGGATCATTGTCCTGTTGAAAGGTCCAACGTCTCCCAAGCCTCAGGTGTGTGACGGACTGCATCACGTTTCCATCCAATATCTCCTGGTACTGAAGAGAATTCATGGTACCTTGCACACGCTGAAGCTTCCCTGTACCTGCAGAAGCAAAACAGCCCCAAAGCATGATTGACCCTCCACCATGCTTCACAGTAGGCAAGGTGTTCTTTTCATCATAGGCCTTGTTCTTCCTCCTCCAAACATAGCGTTGATCCATGGGCCCAAACAGTTCTAATTTTGTTTCATCAGTCCACAGAACACTATCCCACAACTTTTGTGGTTTGTCCACATGGCTTTTGGCATACTGCAGTCGACTCTTCTTATTCTTTGGAGACAGCAAGGGGGTACGCCTGGGAGTTCTGGCACGGAGGCCTTCATTACGCAGTGTGCGTCTTATTGTCTGGGCTGAAACTTCTGTACCCACATCTGACAAATCTTTTCTCAGTTCCTCAGCAGTCACACGGGGACTTCTCTCCACTCTACGCTTCAGGTAGCGCACAGCAGTCGAAGTCAGCATCTTCTTTCTGCCACGACCAGGTAGCGTTTCAACAGTGCCCTTTGCCTTGAATTTGCGAATGATGCTTCCTAAGGTGTCTCTTGGTATGTTTAACATCTTTGCAATCTTCTTATAGCCATTGCCCTTCCTGTGAAGAGAAATCACCTCTTCTCTTGTCTTCCTGGACCATTCTCTTGCCTTCACCATGTTTGTAACCACACCAGTAAATGTCTAGAAGGAGCTGAGTATCACAGTCATTTTAAAGCTGCCTAATTGGTGCTTATTATGCTTGATTGCTGCTCGGTGACATCCA
The DNA here is from genome assembly GCF_062004578.1 of Staurois parvus. Lineage (NCBI taxonomy): Eukaryota > Metazoa > Chordata > Amphibia > Anura > Ranidae > Staurois > Staurois parvus. Next base: position 4,201,015 of record NW_028317938.1, read on the forward strand.
CAGGTGTTTTCAATACCTGATGGAAAGCACCTGTATGAACCTCTGTTCTTCAGAGTGGTAGTCTTTAAGGGGTTGAATAATTGTGGCAATGAAGAAACCACATAAGAACCATTTACTACTGTATTACATAAACAATTGATGTCATTTTAGTTGCATTTGGGTAGTTACAACGTCCTTGTAGGATTTGATTCTGAATACAATTCCAAATGTACACTATAGTCCCTAAACCCCTTTACAGCATTGGGGGTTGAATAATTTTGGACACAACTGTATGACTAAGGCTGGCCATACATTATACAATTATATGGAGATTTTTGGTTTAGATTTACCAAAAACCATATAATAGGAGGACAAACACTTTCAGTTGTATCCAATTAGGCAGGCCCTTGCACTACACAGTTGAAGGTAAATCTAAAGAAAATTGGGCAGAAAATTGGAAGATAAATGTATAATGTATGGCCAGCCTAACTGAGTTTTTTTGGATATTTTCTATAACTGAAAGTAGAAAATATCTTTTTTTTTTTTTTTTAAATTTTTGGTCTTTTTCCATTTATATCAGAAGAAATAAAAAATCCAGTGGTGATCAAATACCACCAAAAGAAAGCTCTACTTGTGTGAAAAAAAGACATAAATTTTGTTTGGGTAGAGCATTGCATGACTGCGCAATTACCAGTTGAAACAGCACTACTAAGAAGAGAAAAGATCTTACACTTTGCGAATAGGTTTTACTGATGCCACACCCCTTATTATAAAGACATTGAAAAAAAATAAAAAACCCTAACCAGAGTGAAACTACTGGGGCTCTTTAGGCACCATACCAGCAATACTACATACAAGAACTATAAAAAGTCAAAGCTTTATTAGACATTGTTAAAAACCATGATTGTAGTACAAAGATTGAGCAACAAAGCGCTCTGTTAATAAAAACATGTAACCATTGCATACTGTGACTATACAAAACATCAGGCTTATTATAAGTCACTCCAAAATTCCATATATAATGCATATGGACAACAGATATCTATATAGCTCCTATGTAGTTTGTTTTAGGTTTTCTCCAATGCGTTTCACAGAACAAAAGCCTGCTTCCTCAGGAAGATTTAACATACATCTCTGAAATTGTAAACAGAGCCATAATAAGCAAACAGAGCACATAAAAGAGCAAAAACTGAAATATATATATATATATATTTACAGTTACCAGAAGATGGTATCTAGTTGTTTATGAGACGATCGGGAAACCATGATCACTCAAAATTTAGGAAGGACCCTTCCATCAAAGATTGCAAAAAGTGGAAAGTAAATATTTATACCCATTTGGTTTATCCATAAGGTGGCCCCCCATCTTTTTGATTGTAATATATGCACATTAATATTTTTGGCCACTCTGATGTGATACTTTCTCTGTATTTTTTTCTTTACCCTCTTTTTTCACTTTCATTACTGCTTATTTTCTTTCTTTCCTTAAACAGGATTGGCTAAATCTAATTGTCCATTTGGAACACACGTTTTGCAATCTTTGATAGAAGGGGGGGAAATCTTCCAGAGGGCAAGTGGTTAAAAGAAAACTGGTTCTCTTCTAATAATGGGAATAAATTGATCGGCATATCTGGGAATTGCCACCAACAACCATTCTCTCCACTAATGGCAATGCTGGCTCCAGCCCTGCGTTTCTTCCCATTCCATTAGTTTGTTAAATAATGGAATGGCATGAGCTTGCAGCAATGTTGGCCTTTACTCAGTGGAATTACACAAGGTTACTACCCTCCCTAGAAATATAATGAATTTAGCTAATTCTGGTGCTTTTCAAGTCCCTCTCACTGATCCATTATTATTAACTGTAAGTAATGCTTAGGAAATCCAGAAGCCTAATTATCAGCAGTTATTTCATCTGGGATTCTGCTGAAGTGTTTGGAAAGGGAAAAAATGGCAGAAATGGAGAGGCAACATGCACATTCTGGCACCATGATGGTTAAAACCAGGAAATACTTAAAATTATCCATAGAATACAAAGATATAAAGAGATCAGAATAATGCATTTAATGGCTTGTATTCTAAGCTATCTAGTTAGAGTGCTTAGGAAGGGTGAATTAAGCTTTCAAAAGCAAAAGATCAAAGTAGCTGCTTTTAATTTAAACCTTTTGTTAAATTTTCAGCCCAAAAAAGAGGGATGAGAGATCAAAAAATAAAAACTGCAACAAACCGAGGCTTTGTAGCTGTTTGTGTGTTGCCGCGCTCTCTCAATTTGAGCCACAAAATAGGTCAGCTGCATAACAGATCAATCTCCCAACAAATATTTAAAAACAAATTGAGTTGCACACCCAATACCCATCACAATTAGACCAGGCACAATAACTAAATTAGCAATTCAGCAAAATAATTGGAAATGCGATTCGGCTTGTTCTACCACTATCCCTCGAGGCTTTATCCCATCTATAGGAGGAGGGGACCGAGGGAGAGTCTCAGCTCCACTAATTCTGCAACTAATTAGACACATACTTGTAAATGAAGTTGTTTGTTGGAAAGTTGAAATTCTCTCCTTCCCCTGTAGAAAAGTCATTTCATTTCACCATCGTAGTTGTTATATGTCACATTATTCTGCATGTCATTTTGTGATGCTTTTATTGCGGTGTCACTTACAGGTGGATAACACAGCACCAATATTAGTATGCACGTAGAATTGTCACTTTACTAATAATAATAATGTTTTCGTCTGATTAGTTTTCCTTTTCGTTATTAGGATTCGATATACTTCAATTATTTGAGACCATTCATTCATAATACTCATAGTGGCAGTTTGTTAAGAAATGTGCAAGGTATTTTGTTAGAAATGTATAGGGATGACACATTATTCAAATTAGTAGACATTTTTCCCATATAGTATAAGAAAGGGAAAATGTTTCTTATGATATGCCTTTTGCAGTAAGAAATACAGGTCTTTTATGATGTTATGTTTAAAAAGAACTGTATTTTTAATCAGGTTAATATAAAGCATAAATAAATATTTACTAATTACCACTTGCAGCCACCAGGTGGTGTTCTAACCAGGTCTGTTAAGCAGATCTTTTTTGATATGTAAGGGACATATAGGAGGGAAATGCCCTCTCCTCCTTTGCCATCAGAAACAGCACAATATTACAGTGTTACTAAACCCAGGACCCTACATTCACTATATCTGGTCTCCCACAGTACACAGAACATGGAAATGCAATTATGTTAGTAAATTTAGTAAATTGTTAAATACCTTTTTTCATCAGCAGTTAAAGCAGTCTTGTGTTCAGCAGAGCACTGGTTAAAGCTTTTAGGAGTTTTATTTCTGCTCTAGGAGGATGTAGAACCCCTGACCTCTGTCTGAACAGTGCTGATTGGCCCTGTGCTGATCACATACACTCTCCCAAGAAAAAAAAAACCCTCTTTAGCAATACACACCAAACTGAGCATGTGCAGAGTGACTCCACACAATATGTCTCATCAGGAGATAAGAGGGGGGCACTGGAAGAAGGGGAGGATCATAGAAGTCAGGATCAAGCAGCTTTTTTACACAATACAAAGGATTAACCCCTTTGGGTTTACAGTGAGTATAACAAGAATGCTTTACAGCATATACAGACTGATTTTACTGTTGTGGGTTTAGTTGTTTAACTGGTAGATGAACATAGTCAGCCATGAAGTATGAACACAGAGCTTTGTTCGAAATCCAACATAAATTGCATATGCAGTGCCATGTTTACTTTAAATGTTTACTTGTAAAAGTAATATTTTATACAAAATAATAAAAATGAACATAAAACTCATCCATTTTCCTTTGTTTTTCCCATTGCCAAAGATAAGGTCTGTCTTCATATATTGATGCATTGCTAACAGAAAAAAACACTGAATATTGACCACAGAATCTAAAGAGATTAAAAATGGTCTTTCTCCCTTTTATAATTGGAAGGCATCGTACAATAATCTTTATATTTATATTGATTATCAATATTTATGCACGGTAACAATGCTATCTGGTCTTTTTCCACCTACTGTACTGTATTTACTCACCTTATTTGGGAGATTGTTCCAGTTAGTACTATGAACATCGCAATATTGGACATGATACTAGGCCTAAATTCTTGTTCTAAACATATGGACGCTGCAATTTTATGACTTTCAAAGTTGCTAGTTGCCATCATACTTGTGGAATCACCGCTGGATTAACTATGCAGAAAATGATTGATTCTTTTTCTAGAATATCAGCATGCTTTTTTACCCCGAAAAGACCACTTGAACTTAGTAACCAAAAACATCCCAAATCCAAAAATTACCATAATAGCGACACCAAGGTTTTTTTGTCTCTTTATGAGGCTGAGATAAACAGTGATCCTGAGGATCGCTCATCTCAGTTCACTAATGTGTAAATGTGTGAGTTAGCGAGCGCACCTTATAAAGCTGCTGGTGCACAAAAAGGAACCACAGAGCCTTTCTAAGAATATAACATAAAAATGGGGTGTGCAGCGCTATACAAATAAAACACACTGTCATAAATATAACAAAAAGTGAAAAAAGTCCTATAAGCTGAATGACAAACAGTCCGAGGTGATATGGTATCAGTCCAAATAGGTATATTCCAGTGATGGAGTATATATGACTTCAATCCAAATGGGTATATTCCAACATCCCAACATGAAGGTGTAGAAAAATTGCCCACTCACCGGAAGTGCAATTTAATGTGCACATAGAAATTCCATGAAGCCGAAGGTTCCGTGAAGGTGCGGCCTGATGGTAAAGGTGTCCTCTGGTGGTTAATGGGGTGACTGCTGCCAGAGATGATGGTCCGGACCTATATCCCAAATCCTCCAACCTGGGTGGACTCCTAAAATGCTGGGCTGAGATGTGGAGGCTCAGTGCCAGGTAATAGAGATGAAAATGCTCATGGTGTAGTATTGTGAAATGTATTTATTAGGGTATATATCATTATGGTAAACAGTAAACGTACAGGGTGATAATAACCTATACAAGTATAGTATGAATGAGCTCTTGAATGCACTGACCAGTGGATAAAAATGATGGCCACCGGACCTCCTGATCCGGTGGCGTGACGTCAAGGCGTGCAGAGGCTCCTCCTAGACGCGCTTCGTGTAATAACACGTCTCCTGTAGGGGTGATGCCATGCACGCCAGACGTCTCCTTACTCCTATTTATAAGTTAAAATTGCGCCAAAAAAGGGGCCTGGCGCCGTTTTGCCGTTTATCGGCCTATTGCGCATGCGCGGGCGCCATTTTGCCGACTTTTCGGCCTCATGCGCATGCTCGGGCACCATGTTATTGGTGATATTAAGATCATCTAAAAATGGCCGGCGCGCGGTCCACTAAAACATTCATTCTGGATCTATTGAATTTTGCAATGAGTAATAACTACTTCTGGTTTAATAACACTTTTTATCTACAAACCAGAGGCGTTGCAATGGGGGCCAAGTTTGCCCCCAGCCTGGCCAACCTGTTTATGGCCAGGTGGGAGGAAGATAACATCTATTCCAGGGAATGGCCGGAATTACTCTTCTATAAGAGGTATATAGATGACATTCTCATAGTATGGCAGGGGGAAGAAATGGCCCTGGTAAATTTCTTTGGCACATTGAACTACAATAGTTTGAATATCCATCTCACCTATGAATACAGTACGGACAGAGTTAATTTTCTAGACATCTCTATTATTAACAAGGGAGGCTACTGCATTACCGAAGCATACTTCAAGCCATCGGATAGGAATGGATACATCCCTACTGACAGCTGCCACCATCCACGTTGGCTGACGGGTATTCCTAGAAGCCAATTTATGAGGATTGCGCCCCTTTTTTGGCGCAATAGGCCGATAAACGGCAAAACGGCGCCAGGCCCCTTTTTTGGCGCAATTTTAACTTATAAATAGGAGTAAGGAGATGTCTGGCGTGCATGGCATCACCCCTACAGGAGACGTGTTATTACACGAAGCGCGTCTAGGAGGAGCCTCTGCACGCCTTGACGTCACGCCACCGGATCAGGAGGTCCGGTGGCCATCATTTTTATCCACTGGTCAGTGCATTCAAGAGCTCATTCATACTATACTTGTATAGGTTATTATCACCCTGTACGTTTACTGTTTACCATAATGATATATACCCTAATAAATACATTTCACAATACTACACCATGAGCGTTTTCATCTCTATTACCTGGCACTGAGCCTCCACATCTCAGCCCAGCATTTTAGGAGTCCACCCAGGTTGGAGGATTTGGGATATAGGTCCGGACCATCATCTCTGGCAGCAGTCACCCCATTAACCACCAGAGGACACCTTTACCATCAGGCCGCACCTTCACGGGACCTTCGGCTTCATGGAATTTCTATGTGCACATTAAATTGCACTTCCGGTGAGTGGGCAATTTTTCTACACCTTCATGTTGGGATGTTGGAATATACCCATTTGGATTGAAGTCATATATACTCCATCACTGGAATATACCTATTTGGACTGATACCATATCACCTCGGACTGTTTGTCATTCAGCTTATAGGACTTTTTTCACTTTTTGTTATATTTATGGCAGTGTGTTTTATTTGTATAGCGCTGCACACCCCATTTTTATGTTCAGTTCACTAATGGTCTATTAGGCTCCATGCACACTAGCATTTTTTAACGCTCAAAAAACCCTGGATAAAAAGATGAAGAGATGAAGAATCTGGGAGAGAAGAGGGAATTGCTGGAGTACTGAGGAAGTCCTTTGACGTTCTTCTTCCTCAATCAGACCCTGGAAAACTCCCCTGCCTTTCACAAACCCTGCAAAACTTTTATAATGGATATGGGCTGAAAGTGCACACTCTCAGGTTTAATGTGAGGGTATGTACATCCAAATTGGAGGAAGGGTTTAGGAATTACAGCTCTTAAGAATAGCCACTCCCTCCCACCCCCCTTTTTCAAGGGACCAAAAGTAATTAGACAATTGAATATAATCATAAATAAAAAGTGCATTTTTAATATTTTGTTGAGAATCCTTTACTGGCAATGACTGCCTGAAGTCTGGAACCCATGGACATTACCAAAGACTGGGTTTCCTCCTTTATGATGCCTTGCCAGGCTCTAACTGCAACTATCTTCAGTTGTTCTTTGTTTGTGGGTCTTTCTGCCTTTAGTTTTGCCTTCAGCAAGTGAAATGCATGCTCAATTGGGTTGAGATCAGGTGATTGAATCGGCCATTGTACAATATCTCACTTCATTTCCTTCAAAAGCTCCTGGATTGCTTTTGCAGTGTGTTTTGGATCATTGTCCATCTGTACTGTGAAGCACCATCCAATCAACTTTACTGCATTTGGCTGTATCTGGGCTGACAGTATATCTCTAAACTGCAGAATTCATCTGGCTGCTTCTGTCACATCATCAATAAACACCAATGATCCAGTGCCACTGGAAGCCATGCATGCCCATGACATCACACTGCCTCCACCATGTTTTACAGATGACGTTGTGTGCTTTGGATCATGAGCTGTTCAAAGCCTTCTCCACACTTTTTTCTTTCTGTTGTTCTGGAACAGATTAATCTTCATTTCATCCATCCGAAGAATGCTTTTCTAGAACTGGTCTGGCTTTTTTAGATGTTTGTTGGCAAAGTCTAATCTGGCTTTTCTATTCTTCAGGCTTATTAATGGTTTGCACCTTGTTGTGAACCCTCTCTATTTGCTCTCGTGAAGTCTTCTCTTGATTGTAGACTTTGACAATGATACGCCCACCTCCTGGAGAGTGTCCTTCACTTGTCTGGATATTGTGAATGGGTTTTTCTTTACCATAGAGAGGATCCTGCAATCATCCACCACTGTTGTCTTCTGTGGACATCCATGCCTTTTTATGTTGCTGAGCTCACCAGTGCGTTCTTCTTTCCTCAGAATGTACCAAACTGTTGATTTGGCCACTCCTAATGTTGCTGCTATCTCTGTGATGGATTTGTTTAGTTTTTGAAGCCGGTTTCACTTGCATGGACAGCTCCTTTGAATGCATGATGTAGGTTGACAGCAATAGATTCAAAATGTAAATACCACACTTAGAATCAACTCCAGACCTTTTACCTGCTTAATTGATGAAGAAATAACAAAGGAGTAGACCACACCTGGCCATGAAACACCTTTTGATTCAACTGTCCAATTACATTTGGTCCCTTGAAAAAGGGGGGGTGGCTACTCCTAAGAGCTGTAATTCCTAAACCTTTCAAGCAATTTGGATGTACATACCCTCAAATTAAACCCGAGAGTTTGCACATCCAGCCTATATCCATTATATAACTAAAGCTTGAATATGTTTGGAAAATACTTGAAAAAAAATTAAAATTAAAATTATGCCTGTGTCCAAATATACATGGACCTACTGTAACTATATATATATATATAATAATATATTTATTTATTATTTGTGTAGGGGCAGGGGACTTATATATATATTTTTTAAATTGTGTAGTGCAGTGTGAGGTACTAAAGAGAGCGGTCTGCTCTAAGAGTGCCGCCAACTCAGCAGCGGTAATTCACCGCTGTTTAATAAACCGACACCTGTGTGTTTCACTGATACCGTATTCCCGCTATGTCTCACGAGATTACAGTAACAGTAGCCATTTTCCAGTGTTCAAATCATTTGCAGATCGATTCACGCCTCATTATGAGAAGCGATCTACGCTGCTTCATAAACAGGTATTCCAAGGAGAGTGGTCTCCTCTGAGAATGCTGGTGAACTCAGCAGCAGTAATTTACCGCTGTGTGATAAACTTGCAGCACAATGTTTATTTGTATCTCATTAAAGTGTATCAGGAAATGGTATCTAGTCAATTATGCCAATGGCCCACGTTACTGACAAGTGGCTGATACTACCATTTCCAATTAGATGTCCTCTTCAATTGTATGTACCCTCTGCACACTGCTGTATACAAATTTTGCAATGAAAAAATGTCTTGGGCTTTTTAGTTTGCACATATTGCAATACACGTTTAAGTTGGCCAACTGTGTCAACTAAAAATCCCTATTTTTTTTTATTGCAAAGAAAATTGCTGGAAAGGGTATATAGCAGTGTGCAGAGGGTTCTTCCAGGATTCTTAGTGGTTACACCCCTTTAGCAGCTGGTAGATAAATGCATGTACAAGCTACTGGGATTTGAGCACAGGTCTCTCTTCAAATGTGTGCGGCACAATCATTGCCTTCCTCTGCATCATTTGTGGGTAAAGGATTGTGTATGAGGGTTTTCAATTTTTTTTTCTATTGGCTGAACTAGATGCACACTTTTTTCAACTTATGTATTGCGTTATACTCGATGTTACATATCTTTGTAGGTGACCAGATAAGCGATCTTAAGGTGTATACCGCTACGGCACTACCTTGTAACGGCTGCAGACAGGGGAATTTACTCAGACTACTCACTGCAAAGCAACACCCTGCTAGCTCAGGTATCTAGGGTGTAAAATGTTCTTAAAGTGTTACTAAACCCACAACAGTAAAATCAGTCTGTATATGCAGTAAAGCATGCTTGGTATACTCACTGTGGAACCTAAGGGGTTAATCCTCTGTATTGTATAAAAATGCTGTTTGATCCTGACATCTCTGATCATGCCCTTCTTTCAGTGTCTCCCTCTTATCTCCTTATAAGACATACTGTGTCGAGCCAATCTGCACATGCTCAGTTTAGTGTGTATTGCTAGAGAGGTTTTTTTTTTTTTCTTGGGAGAGTGCATGTGATCAGCACAGAGCCAATCAGCACTGTCAAGACAGAGGTCAGGGGTTCTACATTCTCCTAGAGCAGAAAGAAACTCCTCCTACAAGCTTTAACCAATGCTGCGCCGAACACTGCTGCTCTAACTGCTGATGAGAAAAGGTATTTAGCAGTTTATATTTACAAAAAAAATTGCATTTCTGTGTTCTCTGTACTGTGGGAGACCAGATATAGTGAATGCAGGGTCCTGGGTTTAGAAACACTTTAAGCAACCACCTCCCAAGCCCTCTCCCTGTGACAGCGTGTAGGGGTTCCTCACCCCCACAGCTGTTGTCACATTTACAGTCAGTGTGGTTGTGTGGGGTCAGTTACCTGTGAAAAATTATAAACTAAAAGTCCAGTCTGCCACTGCAGCAGACAGACTTCTAGTTCTCAACGCTGATTGCTGATTTCCACACTCATAGTCCATTGACACTTTCTCCAGTTTTCTAAATGAAAGCCCATATAGAGGTATAGGCAGATGGCTACAGTAATTGACTGCAGGAGCCAGACATTGCCCCCACAATCCACTGATCATGGGTGCAATACTTTTCAGGGTGCTTTTGGGGGAAAACATTTCCTGCAAAAATGTGTGCATTTATTATTTTTTCCTTAACCACATGCCGCCCAGCCACTGTAGAAATACGGTGGCAGGGCGGCACAGCTGGGCAAAACCACGTTTTAAAACGTGTGTTTTCAAAACAGGTAGGGGCACGTGCGAGACGCGCCGCCCTACCTGTCTCGCCGATCACGGCCGCGGATGTCAGTCGCCGGGTCACAGCCGGTCGCTACCGGCTATGTCCCAGCGATTAGCGGCAATCAGTGACAGAGAGCACAGCTAGTAGCAGTAGCTGTGCTTTCTGTCAGTTCCCTGACAGCTCCTGACAGGCTGATCGGGAGAGAAGAGTTTCTCTCTCCCGATCAGCAGTGTTCCCTGCAGTACACACCCCCGCCCCCTAGTAAAACACTCCCCTCACACAGTTAACCCTTTCACTGAATAATAAAGTTAACCCCTTCCTCCCCAGTGCCATTAGTACAGTGTCAGTGTGTTTTTTTTTTTGCACTGATCACTGTATTGGTGTCACTGGGGATGTCAGTGACCCCAAGTCAGTTCCCCCCCAGTGTCAGAATGTCCCCTGCAGTCCCGCAGTCCCGCCATAAGTCGCTGGTCGCTGCCATAAGTCCCTGATCGCCGCCATAAGTTGCTGATCGCCGCCATTATTAGTATAAAAAAATATTAAAAATCCCAGTATCATTCCCACCATTTGTAAACGCTATAACTTTCACGTAGACCAATTAATTTACACGTATTGGGGTTTTTTGTAGCAAACACATGTCGCAGAATGCATTTTGGCAGAAATTTATGACTAAATTTGATTTTTAAATTTTTTTTTACTGGACATGTTTTATAGCAAAAAGTCCAAAATATTGTTTTTTTTCGTCAAAATTGTCAGGCTTTTTTTTTATAGCGCAAAAAATAAAAACCGCACAGGCGATCAAATACCACCGAAAGAAAGCTCAATTTGTGGGGAAAAAAAGGATGTAAATTTCATTTATGTACTGTATTGCATGAGCGTGCAATTGTCTGTTAAACTAGCGCAGCGCTGTATAGCAAAAAAATTGTGTAAATTGCAGTATCTATATACCATAGTTTGTAGACGCTATAACTTTCACACAAAGCAATCAATATACACTTATTGGGATTTTTTTTACTAAAAACATGTAGCAGAATAAATTTTGGCCTAAATTTATAACTAACTTTGAGTTTACTATATATTTTTTATAGCTGAAAGTAAAAAATATCATTTTTCTTCAAAATTTTTGGTCTTTTTTTGTTTATAGCGTGAAAAATAAAAAGCGCACAGGTGATCAAATACCACCAAAAGAAAGCTCTATTTGTGTGAAAAAAAGGACGTAAATTTCATTTGGGTGCAGCATTGCATGACCACGCAATTATCAGTTGAATTAGTGCAGCGTCGAGTAGCAAAAAGAGGCCTGGTCATTAAGGGGGGTAAATCCTCAGGAGGGCAAGTGGTTAAAGGTGAACTTGGTAAAAATATATATATTTTTAGCTTGGAAGTCTCGAGAGCGGTGGCTGCATTTGTTTATTTATTTTTTATTTTCACTTGATGTTCCTGCAAACAACACAATGTCATGTATCTAGGGAGAATATATTTGATCTGCATATATCAGGTAAAGCAACCCTACCATTAAAAAAATAAATACATAAAATGTGTTTTTTAACCCCTAACTGACCCTTAGTTATTATTATTATTATACAGTATTTATAAAGCGCCAATAGTTCGCTCAGCGCTGTACATTACAAAGGGGGACAGAACATGTGACAGAGCAATACCAATACAATGCAAAACATGAGGGGATTGAGGGCCCTGCTCTTTCGATTAGTTCACATTTATTAGCTCTAATTAACTCATTCTTCTCCATCTCCCTTTAGCTATTATTTTTCTGCTCTTTTTAAATTGCATTTTTTTCCAATTTGTTAATTTTTGTGTGTCTTTTATAAAACAATTCATTAGAAAACCCTGTATTTCATTTGTACCAAAATACTAATTTTAATTACATAGTTACATAGTCTGGCTGAAAAAAGACAAAAGTCTATTCAGTCCAACCATAAAAAAAACAAGTTATAATCCTATATTCACAGTTGATCCAAAGGAAGGCAAAAACCCAGCAAAGCATGATCCAATTTGCTCCTGCAGGGGAAAGAATATTCCCTGGATCAACTTTACTTTTAAATGTTAGTATCCAGTTATATTATGTGTATCTAGGAAAGAATCCAGGCCTTTTTTAACCACTTCCAGTCCAGACACTTTTACCCTCTTCCTGTCCAGGCCAATTTTCAGCTTTCAGTGCTATCACACTTTGAATGACAATTGCGCAGTCATGCAACACTGTACCCATATGAATTTTTTAGCATTTTTTTGAGACAGATAAAGCTTTATTTTGGTGGTATTTATTCACCACTGGGATTTTTTTTTTTGCTATGTAAATGAAAACATTAAAAAATTTAGAAAAAAAGTGTTTTTCTTATAGAATTTTGCAAATAAATAGCATTTCATCATAAATCTTGGCCAAAATTTATTCCGTTATCTTTTTAGTAAAAAAAAAAAAAATAACCCAAATTAGTTTATAACCAAAAATTATAATTTTTAAACTTTTTTTTTCTTTAATATTATTTGTTTTTTTTTTTACATACTGTCACCCTAACAGTACAGTAGCAGACACTGTACTACATGTGGGGGGTGATGAAGATTTTTTTTTTTTTTTTAACACTGATAGCTTTTACACTCATAAAGGCCGTAAAAGCAATTATTTCTCCTTCTCTCTGACTGCATTCTTGCAGCCATTGAGAACTACTGAGTGAGATGTGATTGGTCACAGCTTGTCATATGGTACAAGGCTGTTGTGAACAGCCTTGTACCATGTGACCTCTGTGATCATTCACAGATTTCACACGTAGTAAGCAATGATGTCAGTGAATGAAGTGACATCTTGCTTACTGCTATTCATGTGATCACTGATTGGCCAATCAGTGATCACATGATCGGGACCTCGCACAGAGGTCCCGTCCGAGGATCGGTGTTCCACTGTGCCCGGAGGACACAGCGGGCCCCGGATCGAAGTGCTGCGCACTCCCAGGGAGCGCACACAAGCAGGATGCGGGGAGGACTATTATAAACGGCCACCCGACCCTGCACTGCCAACGTCCGGCCGTTTATATACAACGGCCAGATGGGAAGTGGTTAAAACTGAGCTGGGCAGATCTACTGAGCTAGCCAGGACCAACTCTTGAGGGATTCTAGTCCACATTTTCACAGCTATTACTGTGAAGAAACCTTTCCGTATTTGGAAATTATGTTTGGAGGAAGAAAGATTTAAAGAGTGCCCCCCTTTTCTTCTGTGATGACCTCAGGGTGAATAACTCTACACTGAGTTCACTATATGAACATGTATTTATACATTCAATAAAAGAGTGCAGCGCTGGATAAGCTTATAATAAACAATTGTCACCAATGAATAATATCGCCAATACAATAAATAATATTATATAACTTAGAACTATAAGTGAATGTGGCGCAACATCAAGCACCAAATAGGAGAGTGATAAAATCAAAAGTCTGTAATTCAGATAAGTGTTCAAAAATAGTGAAGGCTTGACGCCATCAGGTCAGCAAATTAGTGTTTCATTCACATATAATCAATTGTGACTTCCGGTGAAAATCCGTGCTATTCAATCCGTGTGATAAAGTATAAAATCCCCCAGAGGAAGCGTGGCTGCAGAGGAACCCCAGGCTGTCTGACAGATCTACCTAAAGGAGTTCCCTACAGAGTCATATTCTGCTTAATGCGCATACTTTATGTGCATCTGGTGAGTGCTCATTTTATACAAATATCACACGGATTGAATAGCACGGATTTTCACCGGAAGTCACAATTGATTATATGTGAATGAAACACTAATTTGCTGACCTGACCACGTCAAGCCTGCACTATTTTTGAACACTTATCTGAATTACAGACTTTTGATTTTATCACACTCCTATTTGGTGCTTGATGTTGCGCCACATTCACTTATAGTTCTAAGTTATATAATATTATTTATTGTATTGGCAATATTATTCATTGGTGACAATTGTTTATTATAAGCTTATCCAGCGCTGCACTCTTTTATTGATTGGTTTTCACTAGGTTTTAGGGTTCCTACGTTGGTGCATATGCAGCTGTTATAATATTAATCCTCATAACTTTTTTACTTTTTTATTAATTTATTCTGATTTGAGCGCTTGCTGTATCCCTGATATTATGTATTTATACATGTTGATCATATTCCCCCTTAATCTCCTCTTCGCAAAATTCAGTTCCAATAATCTTTCCTCATAGCTGCTCATTAGTTCCCCAATGTAATTTTTGTGAATTGGTGCCCAAAACTAAATGGCATATTCCAGATGAGGTGTTACTAATGATTTGTACAGGGGTAAAATGATCTCTCTCTCTCTCTGGAGTCTATACCTCTTTTAATACAAAAGAGGATTTTGCTCGCTTTAGAAACCGCGGCTTGGCATTGCATACCATTATTAATCTTATAATCTACCAGAACTCCCAGATCCTTCTCCACCATTGATTCCCCCAGTTGTACTCCCCCTAACATTAAAAGCAGTACAAATTATACTGCTTATCTACACTGGTTAAAGAAGAAAACAATCTTTTTGTCATAGAAAATAAGTCATTTTTGTAGTATTACTCAAAGGAAACCCCATGAAAATTGGATGGATATATTTTTTTCCTTGGTTACTATTGGAAATAAATAGTAAATAATAAAAAAATCATTATTCCAACATAACATTTGCACACACTTATATATTTACCCCCAAAATTTAATCCTACAGAGCCATCTATAGAAACATTGGAAGGCCAGTAGTTTCAGCCTCTCAACCTAGAGCTGGATACTGCTAGTCACTGAGAGGCAGTCAGGACGTATTTACTGCAAGGTAAAGAAGGAATTTGCCATGGGTGGCATTTTTCGGGGGGGGGCACAGTGCCCCCAGGAAGGGACACACGTGGTACGTGACAGAGGATGGGGACCAGGTGAGGCACTGCCTGGGCTCTGCCATGGAATCTGAGAGAGGCTGCTGGAAGGTGTAGGTAGAAGCCTATTCTTGCTCCCACACAAGGATGACACTGGGCTTTCCTGACCATGGCTCCGGGGATGGCCAGCTGCTTTCATTCCAGAGGTGAGTGGAGGAACGTCTCTCTCTCATCTCTCTCCTTTTTTTAGATAGTGTGTGTGTGGCAATTATAGTATTGCCTAGGACTGCACGAAAACAAAATACACCAATGGGGCCAGTGGTTCCAGCATGAGTGCTAACAGGGGCTTGCAGAAGCTGCTGAGATTGGCTCCTGTTTTTAAACAGTGCTGTGACCATTAGTCACTATCAAAGCACCATTTTAAAACCGGACTAGGGACTCAAGTGATTAAGTAATCACAAAGTTGGAATGTACACTGTGCTGCACAAATGAAACTCAGTTTCCATTCTGGCACAGTGTCTGTGTGCTGGGACAACTGCACTCCCATGCATATGTAAGAGTGACATCATCCTGCTTTGGTCAATGAGAATGATCCAGCCCTGCACCCGGAAGCGGGGTACAACATGACAGCACTGACAAGGGACTTCAGACCATAGAAGGGAGGTAGGTATCATGGAGTTAGCTCTAATTTAAGTCAGCAACTCTTCTCTATCTCCTCTTTTCAGCACACATGCATGCATATGTCTAAAGAGAGGTTGTATTGTATCTGTTGGCACACCTTACTGGTTTGCCCATAGTTCATACATGGTGCTATAGCCATTGGTGGATGGCACTACCAAATAATCATAGGAAAATGCGGATCTTCACCAGCACACAATTGTATAGTGATCATCTTTTCCCTCAACTACAGGTACTCCCTGGAGCTTGGCAGTGGCCTCCTGTGCTGGCCTTAATTGTGACTGTTATTTCTGTGTTCTATCACTCCAGCAACCGGGCCTTGTTATTTTAAATCAGACTTCTGAGTTTCAGAAGTCACAGTGCCAGAAATGTTATCCAACTGCTGCCAAGGCCTTCCACATAGCTGCATCTCACATCTATGATACGGTTTTCAGAGGATAGTCGCGGTTGCTTTTAATTGGTTATCAAGCAAGTGGCAATAGGTAAGTTATCAAAACGGAACACATTCAGCTAAATACTAGGAAGAAATGCAAGTGCTATTTTACCTGCTAAGGGATGTATAATTGTGTATCTATTGCTGAGATTTACACATCCCTGCCACACAGCACAGTCCATCAGGTGATCTCTGCCACCATTTTACTTTCACTCACAGGTCTCCAGTCCACCCACATTCAGTGACTGGGCAGTGACAGGAGACGCATCAAACTGATCTCATTCCTTGCACTGCACCACACAAGATTGTCTCTTTGTGCTGTTTCTTACTCCCCCGCTTCTGAGCTCTGTTGTATAGTAGACAGCATGGGGTTGATACCAAGTCAAATTCAGTTATTTACACTGCTTGCATTAAAAATAAGTTTAGGATACATATACACTGGCCTACCACGGCTGCGGGAACATGAAAAACACAGCAAAAACATGTGTAAACATATCGCAGTGACACACTATTTCAATATGTTTTGTGTTTTCCCACGGCCAGGCAGTCAAAACATTCCTATCCTGAACACATTTCTTCCACGTTCAGGAGAGGAAGGTTTAAAGTGTTACTAAACCCAGGACCCTGTATTCACTATGCCTGGTCTCCCACAGTACACACAACATGGAAATTAAATTATTTTAGTAAATATAAACTGTTTAATACCTTTTCCGTGACTTCCGCAGAGCACTGGTTAAAGCTTGTAGGAGGAGTTTTCTTTCTGCTGTAGAAGTATGTGAAACCTCTGACCCTCTGTCTGGACAGTGCTGATTGGCCCTGTGCTGATCACATGCACCCACAAAAAAAACAAAACAACCTCTAGCAATACACACCAAACTGAGCATGTGCATGTAACCAAGGGTTCAGTCTGTATCAGGTGGTCATTTCAACAAGAGGAGGGGCAGAGAAGAAAGGATCAAACAGCCTTTTTACACAATGCAGAGGATTAACCCCTTAGGTTCCACAGTGAGTATAATAAACATGATTTACTGCATATACAGACTGATTTTACAGTTGTGGGTTTTGAAAGGGTTAATAGTTAAACGTTTGCTTTGTGCCTACTAACTGGTTTATGTACAAGATGTTCCCTTGGGATTGAAATGCTGTTATCTATGCAGAACTTGCAGAAGTTACTGCATAGTTACAAAGTCTGGCTTAAAAAAGACAAACGCCCATCCAGTTCAACCATAGAAAAAAAAAAGTTATAATCCTATACCCACAGTTGATCCAGAGGAAGGCAACCCTGTAACAACTACCCTGTTGCAGTTTTGTTTTGACTAGCCATAGAGTAGAATACTGAAATTTGTTTTCTGTATTCTGATTGGTGTTTTATGGAAACCGCCTGAAATATGCAGTGTTATCATTTATTACTTAAGGCCTGATCAATATTAAAGAAGTTGAATTTTGCATCACACATCTAGGTGTCTGACTTGCATTGTTCCCAAAGCACTTTGAACTGAATGTATGTATAGAGGAGGGCTGGCCTAAATTGATATTCCTAACAGGTTTAGTAACACTTTAATCTCTCCTAAATGCGGCAACTCTTAAACTCTGCTAAAAGCCTATGTGTACATGGGCGAATAGGCGTTTATGGAGCTGAGTTTAGGCGCTTTGGCAAAAAAAGATGCTAAAAGCTCCTAAACTCAGGTTTAGGAAGATGGGTGAGTGGGGGCTCTCTCAGAAATCCATCTCCATTGATCAGTGTTGTCAGATAGCTAAACGGGTGGGAGGGGGTTGCTATTTGAATCCACATCTCAGCAACCCCTTCACTGATTTAGATGGTGACGTGCTAAGTGCACAAGATCTTAGGGATTTAATAAGCTTTCTTTTATTCTTGTGATATTTTTCCTAGAAGACCACAGTAATTCGTGGACATGTGGGATGTCCCAAAACAATCCAATTGAGGAGTAGGCAACAGCCACTAAGAGAGAGCTAATGGATGAGGGATCTTACTATAACAGCATCCAAAGTTAATAATACCTGCAAAAGGCTAGATGAAAAAGGGCAAAGTAAATATGGAATTGTTATGACCAAGGAAAGGCACTGAGAACCAATCTACAGTCAGGATAGGTAGCACCAGTAGGGGGAAACTGATACCTGAAAGAGTGAATGATCTCAACAATAATATGGAGGACAGACAATCATCCCTCAAAGAAAATAGATGGAAGAACAACTATCCTAACAGGAGAGGGAAAGTTGAACCAACACATAGGGTGAAAGAATATTTACTAAGGAAAAGGTCCTAAGCCTAAGATACCTAACTCTTGACCTCAGTGAAAGGAAGGCTAGACAACGTTCTGTATGTCTTAAGCAAAAAATAACTATTGAACTGATGGAGGTTGAAGAACACTCATAACCCTAGACTTTAGGGAAAAGGAGATCTACAATATGACAGCCCTCAGCGACAAACTAAAGGGAGAGAGGGAAGGAAATGTTCAATGTGGAAACAAAGAAGGGCAGAATACTATGTCACTTTTTAGGGAAGGGGTAGAGAGTTCCACTTACTTAAACTTTTCTTCCTCCCATGAAATTGGGCAGTACGTGTTCATCTAATTCTGTCAGCTGCATCCAATTCAGCCTCATCCTATGGCACTTTGATGGCTTTTGGATCTGTTTTTAAGGTAGAGCAGTAGGTTGTTGGCAGTCTTCCTTATTTCCACTTTCTTCTAGGTAGTGTCATGCAGCAGTTAATGTTTACATAGTGGTAAAAGCTTTCATGGAATTAGCTTGCTTGCCAAGTGTCCAGTGTCTTTCTCAGTATGGGCTTGGGACCTGCCTTGGTCCCAAGGGATCTGCTTTGGTTCCAAGGGATCCACACACCTATATAAAAGAAGGAAGGCTGGTTGAGATTATTTTAATGCAATAGATGTACAGGGCCCTCAAAAAGAAAAGAATGAGAAGGAAACCATCCAACTCACACCCATAGATGTTTCAGAAATGTGATAACCACAATACAACCTGGCTGATTATACAGTACAATATACATACATAATTAGTCTGATATATCTTTATATAGGAAGATGAAATATCTTTAGGAAGGAAGATGATGTTTCTTTCTGTAAATAGTTTCCATAAGCGCCTCCGAATTTACAGTTTCCCTCCCATTGGAACTCTGAAGAGAGGCAACAGAGTGCTGTGTCTGCTGACCTATCAGAGTGGAAGTACAGAACTAACCAAACTAACCAGATGGCAATTTCCTTGCGAGGAAGAAAAAGAGGTTGCACCTGTGATCTGAACCCAATGTTTAAGGTGAGGAATATCAGTTACATGGATGCAGAAGCAAGACTAGTGTCCACGTTATTTCCATATCCAGGACTCACAATCACACCATCAACACTGTCCAACGTAAGGAGGCAGATATATTTCAGTTACAGGTAGAGTACTCAAATTCTTCCAGAGATAAAGGTATTGCACACTTTATCTAAGTGTAGTGGAAATCAGAAAAAAAGAAGACACCCACATACAGATCCCCTACTACTTGGTAAAGATGCCTGTCCCATAGAACCAGACTCAAAAGTAGGAAAATTAATGCATCCAGTTAGAAAAATATTTATAGGCTGAAGGAAAGGGAAAAGGTATATTCTCACACTATCCAAAAACCATCAAATAGTAAATGGGCCTTGAAAGGCTAAGCCCAATTTGTTTGCATTGACCAGATTCTGTAAGGCAAGATGGAAATCAGAAAATACTGAGTGACAGCATGAAAAGTGAGTATGTGACTGGAGTTCCTAATCAATCCCACAGATGCTAAAAAAGAGTAACTAGGATAGTATCTGCTATACTCAAAGAGTAAAGAGGAGATGACACTTGGTATAATAGGAACTGCCAGACTCTAAGATGTTGAACTCTCTCAGTGAGGATCTATTAGGTTTCATAATGAAGAAGCTAGGAAGTAAGGGAGCACTCAGGTGGACATAATTGCCAGTCCCAAAAATCCAGGGAAGCTTAAGAAAAGCAGTTACATATTCAGGGGAAACAGCAGGAACACAGACTTCCTAACCTTGTAGGTTGAAAAAGCCCTCATGACAAAGAGAGGTCTGAGGAGAGTTAAACACCACAAAGTGTGCAATTATCTTAAATTTAAATAGACTCCATTGAATAAAAGAAGTGGACAATAGAAAGGGGGAGAATACTCTAAAATAGTCCCTAGGCAATATAGAAGGACTAAAATCTTAGTGCATGGGGAGCCTAAATATTCCAGGATTAGGCACACTGGGGTACAGAAGCAGATGCCTGGCCTAGAGCAGAAGCTGCAGGTTGAAACATGAGCATCTAAATGGAGAGGAAGAAATGCTTATGAGTTCCAATAGGATACACAAACAATAATCCACAGGTAAAGGTGGGGGTGTACCTTCAAACAGAAGGTTTATGGTTTTGAGATATATGGTTCAAGTGAGAGGTGGACTGTTATCACCTACAGGATATTACAGCTGTAGTGGGTGAATATTGAGGTTCTTCTACCCCATCTGCAGATCTCCTGCATAGAGTATATGCACATAGCGAGGACCATCAGGATCAGGAACTATCCAATGCATCAAAGAAGTAACATTTTCTCTCAATGGGTAAGTGATAAAAATTTGCTGGCACTGACGTAAGGCTTAGCAGCCCTTAGCAGCTGGAAGTCTTTTTACACTTCTTCAACAGACTGCTGGCTCTATCACTTCCATGGCTGTGGTAATGGACTGACCTCCACCTGCCATGCTTGTCATCCCCTTATGGGATAGCAATAATGCTAAGTGAAAAAACTAATTTAAAAAATAAAGTAAAGCAATAAAAATAAATAAATGCATACATTTGTGAACTGTAAAAGCTTTTGAATATCACCTATGGACAATTTAGGGTGCAGCAGTTTATTGCAGTTTCACAGACGCATGCAATTTTAGGGCTGGCATGCTTGGTATCTATAAAAGTTGGGTAAACAGTTACACCATGTGACATATGTTATGTGACATAAAAAAAAACACATCTGCCACCATTTTATTCTCCTAGGTCTTTTCTTCCCAAGCATGAAGCCAAAGTGTTCTATGTATATGGACAGGCATCACTGCCATAAGAGACAAACTCTGATGCTTCTAAGAGGTCATCAAAACTGAAGCAGAGTGTATTAGGCGTTTGATCCTCTAGTTCTAAGAGGACCTTTTAGGGCGGTTTCACACTGATCTGCTGTGGTTTGGCCACAGAGCAGTATATCTCCATTGTTCGTGCAGGTTACCTGCGCCTACTCAGACTTCTGTTAGATTGGGTGATTTTGGTGCACTTTTAGAAAACACACCAAATCTGCTTCATGTAATAGAAGTCTTTGGGAAAGTGCAGGTAACCTGCATGAAAATCATCGGTATACCTGCGCTTTGACCAAACCACAGTGGATCAGTGTGAAACTGTACTCGAAGGATAAAAAGATTACTTCAACCTTTTTACTGCTTACAGTAGTGGCACAGAGGATACTCCACAGGCTGAGTCTTGGCTAATGAAAGCGATCTAGCGGCTGCGCAGCCACATGATTGCTTTCTGTGACCCCCAGAGTATGCCCCCTGGCATGACCCCTTGACCACACTTTCCCACTTGTTGGGTGTACAGGATGCCCCCCAGCAACATAATTTCCTGCTTGTGTGATTGGCCTACTGATTTTTTCAGAAATCTGCACTAAGATACAAGTCCAATTTAGTGTAACTGGGTTGAAGGGAGGGAGACATTCTTTGAATGAATCCAGAAGCGATGTGTAAAACATCACTTACGGTTTCTGATGTCACTTTTTCTAGCATATGCGGCCAGAGAAGCAGCAAATAGAGCATGATCCATTTGCTTCAATTAAATGCAGGTGAGACATCAGGGGTCTACAAGACTCCTGCTCTCCATTAAAGATAACCTGTCTTAATAATATTATATCATATAAGGGACTTTTTATTTACTTTCACTAAAACTTTGTCCCCTATGTGATATAAATAAAAAGACAAAACAAAGTTACACCCAAGCATTTGAAAAAGGTTTATCTGATCTCGTCCTCATGTATGTGCATACATGAACGCAATCACATCTGTTGATGCTGAATGCATGATCTGTAGGGGCTTTTAAAGATTTGCCTATGGAAAATATAGGGTATCGAAGATCACCATAATTTTAAAGGTATGCACAAGTTTAAAGCTTGTTTCTGTTTAATGTGCGCAACCTCATCTTTCATATTTAAAAAAAAAAAATGGATAACATAGTATTTGTGTGCCCTACAATTATTATTATTATACAGTATTTATATAGCGTCAACAGTTTGCTCAGCGCTGTACAATATAATGGGAGACAGTACACAAGACAGCACAGTAACAATACAATACAATACACAAGGGGTTCGAGGGCCCTGCTCCTTGGAGCTTACAATCTAGGAGGGGATAGTGGTACAGGAGGAAATAACTGCGGGGGATGGAGTGGTAGGAAGAGTGGAGGAGATCGGCAATTAGGTGGGGGCGGGGTAGGCTTCCCTGAAGAGATGGGTTTTCAGGGTGCGCCTAAAGGTGAGGAGAATAGGTGACAGTCTGATGGATTGGGGTAGTGAGTTCCAGAGGATGGGGGAAGCCCTGCAGAAGTCCTGGAGACGGGCATGGGAGGAGGAGACCAGGGAACTAGAGAGTAGGAGGTCTTGTGAGGAGCAGAGAGAGCGTTTTGGGTGGTAGATGGGTATCAGGTCGGTGATGTAGTTTGGGGCAGTGTTATGAACAGCTTTGTACGTTAATGTTAGTAATTTGAATATTATGCGTTGGGCAATCGGAAGCCAGTGGAGGGATTGGTAGAGGGGGTGGCGGATACGAAGCGGTAAGTAAGGTGGATGAGTCTGGCCGCAGAATTCAGGATAGACTGAAGTGGGGATAGCCTGTGTTGAGGTAGGCCACTGAGGAGGGAGTTACAGTAGTCAAATCGTGATACAATAAGGGAGTAAATGAGTTGCTTTGTATGTTCTGGAGTTAGGAACGGACATATTTTGGAGATGTTGCGGAGGTGGAATCCACATGAATTTGTCAGCGATTGGACCTGGGGCTGGAAAGACAGATTGGAGTCTAGAATGACACCTAGTACTCTGGCTTGCGGGGTGGGGCTGATGGTGGCGTTATTGGTCGTGATGGAGAAGTCGGGGGGTGCGCGGGCTGGGGGGGAAACTAGGAGCTCGGTTTTGGCAAGGTTTAATTTGAGGAAGTGGAGTGACATCCAGTCTAATATGTCGTTCAGAAGGCTAGTGATTCGGGCGGAGACTGAAGGGGTGAGGCGAGGGGTAGAGAGATAGATTTGAGTGTCATCAGCATAGAGATGGTAGTTGAAGCCGTGGGAGTGTATCAGTTGGCCAAGGGAGGAGGTGTAGATGGAGAAGAGAAGGGGCCCGAGTACAGAACCTTGAGAGACCCCAACAGATAGGAGTGAGGGGGAGGTGGCAGCATTATTGGTAACACTGAAGGAGCACTGTGATAGATAGGAAGAGAGTCAGGAGAGAGCGGAGTCTCTGAGGCCAAGAGAGTATAGTTTTTTGAGGAGCAGGGGGTGGTCAACTGGTGTCGAAAGCCGCGCAGAGGTCGAGGAGTAGGAGCACTGAGTGGTGGCCATTGGCTTTGGTGGTTAGCAGGTCGTTGGTGAGTTTGAGTAGGGCACTTTCGGTGGAGTGTAGGGGACAGAAGCCAGCCTGCAGGGGATCAAGGAGGTTGTTGTCAGTGAGGTGGGAACTCAGGCGATTATAGGCTAAGCGCTCAAGGAGTTTGGATGTAAATGGCATTAGGGAGATGGGTCTAAGGTTGTTTAGGTCGGTGGGATCCAGGGAGGGTTTTTTAAGTATGGGAGTGATGTGCGCGTGCTTCAGAGGGGAGGGGAATGCGCCAGTAGAGAGGGAGAGATTAAAGATGTGATTGAGGTAGCATAGGATGGAGGAGGAGGGTGATAGTAGGAGTTGAGTGGGGACAGGGTCAAGGGGGCAGGTGGTAAGGCAAGCTTCAGAGAAGACCTTAGTGACCTCTTCAGTGGTAGCAGAGTAGAAGGAGTGGAGTGTTGAGGGGGTTTTCGTGTGAGGGATGCTAGGTGGGGCGGAAGTCTGAGCAGTGGTGATGTCCCTACGAATTGCGTTGATCTTGCTTTGGAAATGGTTAGCAATCTCATGGGCTGTGAGTGAGGTACTGGGTGGAGGTGGGGGCGGAGAGAGTAGAGATTTAAAAGTGAAGAGCCGGCGAGGACTGGAGGAGAGGGTATTGATGAGGGTTACAAAGTAGGCTTGCTTGGCAGCGTGGAGGTAGGAAGTGTAGGTGAGGAAGGCGGATTTATATTGGGTGAACGCTTGTTGGGATCTGGTTTTGCGCCATAGTCGCTCCAGCGAGCGACTGCCCTGCTTGAGATTTTTGGTATGGTCATTCTGCCAGGGTTGAAGCGGTCGGGGTCTAATGTTTTGTGTGGTTAGGGGTGCTAAGGAGTCAAGAGCGGCTGACAGCGAGTTGTTATAAACAGTAATGGCCAGGTCAGGGCAGGACAGGGGAAGGATACTGTCGTAAAGTTGGTCAGCTGCAGAGTGGAGGGGGGCAGGGTTCAGGTTGCGGAGGTTTCAGCTGGTGATAGTTTGATGTTTGGAGGGGTAGGTGTTAGAGGACGAGGAGACAGAGAAGGTGATGAGGTTGTGGTCAGAGAGGGGAAAGGGGGTGTTTGTGCGGTTGTGGGGGGTGCAGAGATGAGAGAAAATAAGGTCCAGGGTGTTCCCGTGGGTGGTGGACTGTATGCAGGGACGGACTGACAACTCATGGGGCCCCTGGGCAATAGGGGATCATGGTGCCCCTGTATCCTCGCCCACAATCAAACCACATCCAAAAAAGCCTATGAAAAGGTACCAGGGGCATCTCATGGGGCCCCCTACTGACCCAGGGGCCTCGGGCACTGCCCGAGTTCCCAAATGGTCAGTCCGCCCCTGACTGTATGCACTGTGCAAGTGCAAAAGAAGAGGTTAAGTGGAGGAGTTGGGATGTAGCCGGGTTATTGATGTTGATGGGGATGTTGAAGTCTCCAAGGATGATGGTGGGCAGCTCAGAGGAGAGAAAGAAGGGTAACCAGGCAGAGAAGTTGTCGAGGAAGCGGGATATGGGTCCAGGAGGCCGATAGATTACTGCAATTGTCAGAGGGATTGGAGAGAATAGTCGGATGCAGTGGGCCTCAAAGGAGGAGAAGGATAGAGAGGGAGGGTTTGGGAGGACTTGGAAGGTGCCCTGCGGTGACAGGAGCATACCAACTCCACGAGGAGTTGAGTCTACCATTGGTGGCGTTCGGGTCAGTGGGAGAGTGGAGTAACAGGAGGAGGTGGTGAGAGCCGTCGAGGGGAGATGGAAGCAGTGAGGGCGCAATGTATAGTTGTTTGGGAGGAGCATAGGGATAGAGAGAAGAGATTTTGGGAACAGAGGAGAAGAGTATGAGGAGGATGAGTACAGGTGGCATTTTAGGAAGGTAAACGAAGTAGCGGACAAGTGAGGTGGAAAGTTTTTCAGGGCGCTTGGTTGTAGATAGCCGGCGTGCAGTGGCATATCTCGTAGTTGTAACTTTCCTTAAGAAGAGTTCTCGTGCTTAGGATCAGAATGGGTAGAGTTTAGTTTGGTCAGTTGTGGCAAAGGGTCGTCGAGCTGCAAGTTCCAGTTTGTGTCAGTCCCAGATTGAGGGGTGAGGTTTGGCTTGAGGAGATGAGGGGTGGATGTCAGCAGTGGAAGTGTTGCCAGGGGTCGTCGGATGGGCTTCGGGTCAGGGCAGGGTTGTGTTGAGGTAGGCCTCACCAGGTTGAGATCATCCGTTGGGCTCAGCAGGTCCTTTATTACCTTTAATGTATTCCTTTACTGAAATGCTGTGCTTGATACACCATTGCACAAATATTGTGTGAAATAAAGTACTGGAATTACTAACATTATATATTTATTGAAAGCAAATGTTTGGGGGTTAAAACTAATCTTCATGCCTAAAATTATTTTTTTTTCTTTATTCGTTTTGTTTTTGCACACGTTTAAAGGAAAAAAAAAAGGGTTTTGGCAGTGAAAGGGTAAAAGGATAGGCTCCATTGTGACAAGGTTTCACAAATTAAAGCCGCTGTTAACAGGATACAGGAGTTATTACGGTTAAATATTAAAATAAAAAAAATCCCCTGCAAGGTAAAGGAATAATCTGTTAGTATGCACTGCATACTAGCACATCATGAAGGACTAAACTTAAAACGAAGCCCTCCAGTGGAGTGCTGTCACGGCTCGCTAAGGCTTCCATCTTCATCTGGTCTTCCTTCTGGGTTCGCGAGCTCTGGCCGTCTGACTGGCCGAGCTGGGAAGACGTCATTCCTGTGCATGCGTGGGAGTCCTGGGCCACGGCACGTGCTCTGAAGGAACGGTACAGGTATGCCATTTCCTCAAAGCGCAGGCCCTGTCTATAAAAAAGAGCTAATATCTCCTAAATGGTGCATGTTTAGGAAATATTAACTTTACCTACAGGTAAGCTTTATTACAAGCTTACCTGTAGGTAAAATTATTAAAGAAGAGTTTACGGTCACTTTAAGTCAAAACTAAGATGTAAATCAAGAGTCCAACTAACTAGCTATGTAATTTTCTGTGAAAAGCAATGCAATATACAAGTCAGATTTCAGGCATCCCCTGCAACAAAAATTAAATTTTTGGTGAGATGCTCCCAATAGGAAATCACTTCTAAAGGGATGCAAACCCTGCAAGTTTCCTCATTAGGGCCTACAGGTGCAGCAGCTGATTGATAATTATGAAACTACTCCTATTAGATTCACTTTCCAGGACAGAGACAAACAGTTCTTTCCTTAGAATAACAAAAGGTAGAACTCTGCAACAAAGTTTGTTAAAATCCTTGCAATGTACACAGTTCAGCCAGAGAGGAATGTTTTTTTTTTCCTTAACAAAAGTGTAGTTATTCTTAAACATAAATACCCGCAGCGGTTCACATGAACAGAGTGCAATTGTGATGCGGTGCGGGAAATGCACAGGAATCGCTGCAAGTCCCGCACTGCATCAGTGTGAACTGGCACTTTTTGAAATTTCTAAAGGTCCATTAACCTGTGTGGTGGTATGTCTGCTAACGTGGAGAACTCAGGGGTCTACAGAACGAAGGGACCAATAAATTCCCTAGCAAAGGGAAAGAACTTCATTACACTTTTGGGAGGAATCCATGATTGCATGGGTTGTTCTTAGTCCTCAAAGAGAAATGTTTTATGTACTGAGTGTATGGGGAAGGCCTTTGCAGTAGCACAAGCTCTGAAAGACCCTACACTTAGTACAACAGTTTGATCCCCTAAATACATAGCAAAGCATACTGGATCAATCAGATTGGAAACAACAGTTTATGTGAGTTTTATGAAACCTGTTCAAAAAAATTATTAGAGGCAGGTTGTAAAAGCTCTGAATCAGAGTTGGTGTGACCTTAGGGACTCAGAGTTAAAGGCCCTTTAAGGTCAGAAATAGATTATGTCGTGAAAGGTGCACCTGCAAGAAGATTGCTCCATTAATTGTGCACAGAGCAACATCAAATCAGAAGTGGATATAAGAGGTCTTGTAGACACAGAACAGGTCACAAGCTCAGCCAGCAGAGTTAGAGAAGCAGCTAAAGAATTTACAGAAATTGGGGTCCCCAGATCCAGGTTACAGGCATTAGTTTCTTCTGGGGAATAACAGTGAATAATCTTCAGAAACAGTAAGGTGAATTAGGGGCAAAGTCCTCTGTTTGTTTCTTGAAAGACATATCACTTATTGATAAATAACTAGTCCCAAAATTAAGGCAAGGCCTTGCATACACACAAAGCCAAGCAGTTGGTACTGATGAGTTTGGCAGCGGAGGTGATCAAGTCTCTGTATGCAGCTTAAAAATACCAGAGACGAGGTGATGCACAAACGTGCTTAAAACTAGCAGTAGTAGCAGCAGGAAAGTGCTTCCTTAAGTTTAGAAGTGGGAAAGGAGCTCGTGCAAGCACAACACTCAACTTAGTGTTTGACATCAACACCCTCAGAGCTTCTTCAGGCTTGACTGTTAACCTCAATAATAAAGGGCAGTAAATGTAAAATGGTGGCTAATGGTAAAATCAGTGACATAACTGTCATTACTGCAGCCTTTACTGGACATACCCATTAAACAGAGTTGTGGAAAAGCCTTTCAGTATAACCCAATCACTCAAAACTTAAGACTGGAAAGCACTATGCAGTTTACTAAAGCAATATACGAAGGACTGAGAAGTGCCATAAAGCATTCCATTGTCCAAAGGTCACGTATTAGGATATAATAACTGCAGGCAGAGAGTGAGGTTGTAGAGACTAGATGGCAATGGAAGCTGTGCAAAAACTCTGGACCTGGGAAGCACTCTGCAGCTGGCACAGTACATAAGGGTTTGAAAGCACCACAATGTAGAAGGCAGTGTCCAAAGGGTACATGCCAGGTTATCTTTTTCACTTTGATGACTCCTTATGTGAGAAAGTATCTTTGAGACTGAGTTTTACCAGATGTTGTACCATAGCTCTGAAACTGGAAATCATACTGTGGCTGAAATATTACAAAAGATGCAGAGCACAGTGCCTGAAGCTCTTATACCAGGCTATCTTCAGCCTGTCTGTGGGCTTACTCAGAGTGAGTCTTCAGAGACTGGGTCACACCAAAGGCTGTGCCGTGGATTTGGACCTGAAGAGTGCCCTGCAACTAGCTAACACAGTAACACTTTGTCCCACATTGATAAAGAAAAAAGATTTTTGCTAGCATGATCAGTGAAAGAAAGTGAACACAGCTTTATCTTATTTACTAAGCTCAGTGAACATTCACTTTGTTACATGAACATTCTCTACTGACTCAGTGATTATTTTATAAACTGACTCTAAAAATGTTTGGGTTGGGAATTTTTTCACACTGCACCGTGTCTTTAACTGTGACCACATACAAATCCCATTGCCCAGATGCCAATAACAAGTTTATCATTCAGCCACAAGATTAATGTGCCCAATTCACCCAAAAGCAGGCCATAGACGAGTTAAAAAACAAACGTTTTGTTGATTGAAAAAGGAAAATAGCTCATACGACTGTGCCATCAATTGTTTTGATTTTCTAAAAAAAAATGTTGGATCAAGCACGTTTGATTGTGGCACAAAAATCACATTTCGCAGCTGGCACACTAATCATGTGAAAAATGAATGATTCGATGATCAACATGAATTTAGCTAATTTTTCAACTCATCTATGGCATACTTTAGTGTGATTTTTTAAACTGGAACTAAACCCATCTATTTAACTTTTTCTCATTCATGGCATGTCGTGAATGATAACTTTGACATTTGTTTATACTGGCATCCAAACTGCCAAGCTGTCAAACCATCAAATGGCTTGTGTCATACCTGATCACGTGCAACTGCAGATAAGAGACCAAGATGGCCTCTTACTTGACTATAAAGGACAGGAGAGTTTAGTTCCGCTTTAAGACGCTGTGCACAGAATCTCCTGACCCACTTGAATATACTTCCTAAAAACAGCAGCTTGTGTCTTCTTTGGCTCATGACTCCTGTGTCACCATGTTGTATTTCTGCAGAAATCTATAATTCCCCCCTCCCCCCACCCTGCAACTTTATTTTTACGAATGATTCTGGCCATATGGACAGATAAGTATTTTCTTCTTTTAAGGGTTTGACAGTTTGGATTTTTGCTTCATTAGACATGGTCACTTTAAGCTCAAAAAACACTGGATAAAAACAATAGCATTTTTTAGCAGTGTTTTATCAGCGTTCAGAAGTGTTTAGGAGTGTTAGAGTTTTATCAGCATTTTTATAGTAAATGTAGAGGAGAAAATAAGCTAGAAAAAAAGCAGATTGGAGCATTTTAGCAGCGTTTAGGAATGTTCATGAGCGTTGCTGGGAAAATGCTACAAAAACAATTTGTTTCTGTTTTTAGATGCTGAAGCTCAAAAAATGCCAATACCCTAAAGTAGTGTGATGGACACATAAGATAACACTATTTAGGCTTCTAGGAACAGAACAAAATATGATCATAGCTTAAAAAAATGGTAGTGTATCTGGAGCCTTAGATCTCCTCATATTTGCCAACATTTTAAATATGGTTTCCACAGACATAGTGCTACTGTGCTGCTACAGAAAGACTTACAGTATGATTCTGCCTTGAATGTTCAAGGCACATTATATTGCCAAAATTATTGGGACACCCCTCCAAATCATTGGATTCAGGTGTTCCAATCACCTCCATGGCCACAGGTGTATAGAACAAGAATCTAGGCATGCAGACTGCTTCTACAAACATTTGTGAAAGAATGGGTCACTCTCAAGAGCTCAGTGAATTCAAGCGTGGTACCGTGATAGGCTGCCACCTGTGCAATAAGTCCACCTGTAAAGTTTCCTTGCTACTAAATATTCCACAACTGTTAGTGATATTATAACAAAGTGGAAGCAACTGGGAACAACAGCAACTCAGCCACAAAGTGATAGGCCATGTAAAATGACAGAGCGGGATCAGCGCATGCTGAAGTGCACAGAAGTCATCAGCTGTCTGTAGAGTCAATAGCTAAAAACCTCCAAACTGAGTGTGGTCTTCAAATTACCACAACAGTGAGTAGAGAGCTTCATGGAATGGGTTTCCATGGCCGAGCAGCTGCATCCAAGCCTTACATCACCAGGTGCAATGCAAAGCATCGAGTGCAGTACACCACAAAGCACACAGCCACAACTCTAGAGCACTGGAGACGTGTTCTCTGGAGTGACGAATCATGCTTCTCTGTCTGTCAATCCGATCAATGTGTCTGGGTTTGGTGGTTGGCAGGAAAACAGTACATGCTTGACTGCATTGTGTGATTAGTTCCATTGAAGGGAACTCTTAAGGCATCAACATACCAAGACATTTTGGACAATTTCATGCTACCAACTTTGTGGGAACAGTTTAGGGATGGCCCCTTCCTGTTCCAACATGACTGCGCACCAGTGCACAAAGCAAGGTCCATAAAGACATGGATGAGCAAGTTTGGGGTGGAGTAACTTGACTTGCCTGCAAAGAGTCCTGGCCCCAATCTGATAGAACACCTTTGGGATGAATTAGAGTAGAGACAGTGAGTCAGGCCTTCTCGTTCGACATTAGTGCCTGACCTCACAAATGCACTTCTAGAAGAATGGTCAAACATCTTAAACCTTGTGGATAACCTGCCCAGAAGAGTTGAAAATGTTATAGCTGCAAAGGGTGGGCCAACTCAATATTGAACCCTATGGACTAAGACTGGGATGCCATTAAAGTTCATGTTTGTGTAAACACATCCTTCCCAATACTTTTGCCAATATAGTGTATGTACCCCACTATGTTAACCGTGGTAGGTTTATAATGTACATTGCATTTTTCCTCTTGAATAAATGCTCAGTAATAAAATTTAAGATTGACACAAAATAGTACTTCCAACTTTGATATAGAATTGTGACACTGACGGAGCAACATGACAAAAAAACTGCAGGGATACATTGTATACCCTATAGGAGCACATAATCTAATCTCTTTTTTTCCCCTATCTTGTGAATGTCAATCCCAATAATCCAGGTAATAAACAAACATTGGGTTGCAACCAACATAAGAAAATAATATTTTGAACCATACTTGAATTTTTATTTAACTATGCTTGATTTTTTTTTTTTTTACTTCCTTGCTAGCTGTAAAGTCATCACATCAGCTTCATACACAAAGCTTTAATGTTCTCTGAGTAATAACAGAAAATAAGCTCATGTTAACAGCTTTAACTCGTGGTGTTCTGAAGTGAAGACAGGTGAACAATTTTTACATTTTTCTCCCTGAGCACAGTGACATTTCGTGCTGTTTTAAAGTCATGAGAAGAGCCGTTTGTCAAACATGGTGTGCTTCATGCTTTGTGCAGATATCAATAGTTGTTAACGCTCAAGGTTGAATATTGACTTTCTTCATACAAATGTGTGTATCTTGCCTGTTACTCTTGTTCACCCAAACAACAATTTCTGAATGGCTCATATTGAAATATTGATTTCTTTTTTTTTCTTTATTTTGCCCTGTGACGAGACTGATTCAGCCATGCAGAAAGTTGCTAAATGTCACAGTCTCTGGATTTTCTATTCTCTATCCAAATAATGAGCTATATTAATTTTTATTTAGCACAGTTTCCCATTCAGGACAGAAGGCTGCATCCAAGGGCCCATTTATCTTGATATAAATGGTATACATAACAGAATACGGATGTATTATAATATTATTTGTTTAAAAAGCCAGAGTACAGGGTTTAATTATATTAAAAATACTTTTTTATATGACTAAAATTAAAGTTAGGTGATAACATTTTCTTTTTATAGCACAACAGCCATAAAATCAATAGAATTTTTTATTTAAAAACAAAGGTGGTGGTGCACAGTAATATCTCAAATTTTATTATAAACTTTCTGAGGCTCTTCCATCTGCCACTGTGATAAATGAGGCCTGTGATGAAATAGGAGCGCAGAGAGGCATATCACAAGGAACCCGACGCATGGGTGTTTATTGGGGGACTCGGGGTACAGGCAGTCCACAACTAGTCCACAGAACCAACATAAGACAGAGAAATGAAGAAAGCAAAACAGCAATATGGGACAGCAAAGGGGAGTTAGTAAGAAGGCACCGCAATTTATTTCAGGTACTTATATAGTGCTGTCAATTTACGCAGCGATTTACATGTACAGTCATGGCCGAAATTGTTGGCACCCTTGATATTTTTCCTGAAAATCAAGTATTTCACACAAAAAAGGTATTGCATTAACACATGTTTTGCTATACACATGTTTATTCCCTTTGTATGTATTGGAACAAATATAAAACAGAGGCAGAAAAGCAAATATGACATAATGTCACACAAAACCCCAAAAATGGGCTGGACAAAAGTATTGGCACCCTTAACTTAATATTTGGTTGCACACCCTTTGGAAAACATAACTGAAATCAGTCGCTTCCTATAACCATCAATAAGCTTCTGACACCTCTCACCCGGAATTTTGGACCACTCTTCCTTTGCAAACAGCTCCAGGTCTCTCTTATTGGAAGGACACCTTTTCCCAACAGCAATTTTAAGATCTCTCCACAGGTGTTCAATGGGATTTAGATCTGGGCTCATTGCTGGCCACTTCAGAACTCTCCAGCGCTTCTTTGCCATCCATTTCTGAGTGCTTTTTGACGTATGTTTGGGGTCATTGTCCTGCTGGAAGACCCAGGATCTTGGACGCAAACCCAGCTTTCTGACACTGGGCCCTACAGTGCGACCCAAAATCCTTTGGTAATCCTCAGATTTCATGATGCCTTGCACACAGTCAAGGCACCCAGTGCCAGAGGCAGCAAAACAACCCCAAAACATCATTGAACCTCCACCATATTTTACCGTAGGTACTGTGTTTTGTTCTTTGTAGGCCTCATTCCGTTTTCGGTAAACAGTAGAATGATGTGCTTTACCGAAAAGCTCTATCTTGGTCTCATCTGTCCACAAGACGTTTTCCCAGAAGGCTTTTGGCTTACTCAAGTACATTTTGGCAAACTGTAGTCTTGCTTTTTTATGTCTCTGTGTCAGCAGTGGGGTCCTCCTGGGTCTCCTGCCATAGCGTTTCATTTCATTTAAATGTCGACGGATAGTTCGCGCTGACACTGATGCTCCCTGAGCCTGCAGGACAGCTTGAATGTCTTTGGAACATGTTTGGGGCTGCTTATCCACCATCCGGACTATTCTGCGTTGCAATCTTTCATCAATTTTCCTCATCCGTCCACGACCAGGGAGATTAGCTACAGTGCCATGGGTTGCAAACTTCTTGATAATGTTGCGCACTGTGGACACAGGCAAATCTAGTTCTCTGGAGATGGACTTGTAACCTTGAGATTGTTGATATTTTGCCACAATTTTGGTTCTCAGGTCCTCAGACAGTTCTCGTCTCCTCTTTCTGTTGTCCATGCTTAGTGTGGCACAGACAGACACACAATGCAAAGGTTAAGTGAACGTCTCTCCTTTTTATCTGCTTTCAGGTGTGATTTCTATATTGCCCACACCTGTTACTTGCCCCAGGTGAGTTTACAGGAGCATCACATGCTTGTAACATTCTTATTTATCCGCAGTTGTGAAAGGGTGCCAATACTTTTGTCCAGCCCATTTTTGGAGGTTTGTGTGACATTATGTCGAATTTGCTTTCTTTCCTCCCTTTTTTTGTTTTGTCCCAATACACACAAAGGGAATAAACATGTGTATAGCAAAACATGTGTTAATGCAATACGTTTCGTGAGAAATACATGATTTCCTGGAGAAATATCAAGGGTGCCAACAATTTCGGCCATGACTGTATATTGTACATTCACATCAGTCCCTAACCCTCAAGGGGTGTATAATCTAAGTCCCTAACTTACTTTCATACATACACATACTAGGGACAATTTAGACAGGATCCAATTAACCTACCAGCATGTCTTTGGAGTGTAGGAGGAAACCAGAGTACCCGGAGAAAACTCACACAGACACAGGGAGAACATGCAAACTCCAGGTAGGTAGTGCTGTGGTTGAAGAGTGACCCTCAGGATGACAATATGGGACAGCAAAGGGGTGATAGTCCACAGGGCAAATTAGGGAAGAGCAGAGTTGGCACAGCAGGGGTTAAAGTCTAGGCACATGGGCAGAGCAGCATTTGGTACAGCAGGGGTTAATGTCCTGGGCATACAGACAGAGCAGCATTTGGTATGGCAGGGGTTAAAGTCCTTGACACACGGGCAGAGCAGTTTTTGATATGGCAGGGCTTAAATCCTTGACACACGGGCAGAGCACTGTT
This sequence comes from Staurois parvus, assembly GCF_062004578.1. Classification (NCBI taxonomy): domain Eukaryota; kingdom Metazoa; phylum Chordata; class Amphibia; order Anura; family Ranidae; genus Staurois; species Staurois parvus. The sequence continues at coordinate 4,236,248 of NW_028317938.1, forward strand.
TGGTATGGCAGGGGTTAAAGTCTTTGGCATACAGGAAGAGCAGTGTTTGATACAGCAGGGGTTAAAAGACTCACCAGCCAGCAGTGAAGTGCTTTGGGGCAGAGAGAGTGCTTAGAGCCTGTAACAGAGGCAGGCCACGCAGCAGTCTTCTACAGAGTCCTGGAACAGGGGGGCTGTGGGGTCTGGCCACAGCAAGATCCTTGCACAGAACAGCAGCAGTCAGGTGGAGAGCAAGTTAGCAATTTTCTTGCCAGTGCCCTGCTCAGGCATTTATTGCTGGAGTGAAGCATGCTCCTGTTTCCAGTTAACCTGAAGCTTGCAGTTGGGTCACCCAAGCAACAAGCTCTGTCCCCTCTGCTCCAGGTCCCATCTAGGGAGCATGGCCTTTGTCTTCAGCGGGTTTGGAGTGCAGGAACAGCAGGGTTGCGCTGTGCCTACTGAGACAGGAGAAAGGGAGCTTGCAGAGGTAGGCTTATAGCCTGCATATCCATCCACATGCAAGCACAGTGGGAGAGCAGATAGACTGGGGCTCAGCAGGGAAAACAAGTCCTCTGCAGGGAGCAACTCCCTGGAGCCTGGCACAGAGACTAGGTGGCCTGAGTGCAGAGTGCTGGGCACAGAATGGTGGTAGGGGCATAATGGCAGGCTCAGTGCTGGGGAAAGCAGAGTAGTAACCGGGGGGATCAAGGTTCCTGTGGCCCATAATGGGTAACCTATTAGCTTTTACACTTCCAGTTCTGGTGCCGCATGGAGAGGAGGTGAAGAGACCTTGCTCCTGCCACCCTCCTCCACCACCCCTCTCAAAGTTTGCCATGGCCCAGGAGTTTAGCCCAAACGGTGATGGCGCTCCTCACACTCACTCTCACAGCAGCTGTGGATAAAGCAGTCCTTAAAGAGCTAGAACAGCTTCACAAGGATCTCCATGCCCAGGCTCAAAGAATTACTCAGATGGAAGAATGGATCTCCTCCATTGAAGATAACTCTGAGGTTGTATCTGCAGTGGTGGCCAGACTCACAACTACGCAAAGGGAGCTACAAGAAAAGGTAGATGACCTTGAAAACTGCTCACGGTGTAATAACTTGTGCATTATAGGTCTGCCTGAAACATACACTCCCTCGATGCTTGTCAATGTCTGCTCCACATCCATCCTGGAACAATTAGGTCTGCGCTGCCCCTGTTTGGTTGAGCAAGCTCACCGCCTTGGCCCTCCGTCAGATTCTCGCTCCAAACCTAGGCCGGTGATGGTCCATTACTTGAACTATGCTGACAAGCAGACCATTCTCCAAAAATTCTGGCGGACACACACCCTGTCTGTGGATGACCATCATATGCTCCTATTCGTCGACTACTGTCAGGGATCTCCTCGATCCCCGCCGCGATGGTCCCGGCGCAGGCGCAGTGCACCGCCCTGTGCAGGGACACGGGCACTAGGTCCGGGCCGGCCGCGGCGTTCGATTTCACGCATGCGCAGTAGAAGCCGCGGCTGCCCGCTGGGCACCAATGGCAGCGCAGGGCGGGATATTTAAATCAGGGGCCCTGGTGAACAAGCACCCTGGGACTTAGATTCCTTGCGCTGGGGACGCCTATTCAGTGGAGTGCTAGTGGTACCGCCAGGCGGTCCCTTACAGTACCAGAAGGCCATGACTGAGTCTAGAGGAGGGCCCTCGCCGCTTGAGGAGATCTGCAGGCACCTGTCTAATTTGACACAGGCCGTATCGGCCCTGCAGGATAGATGTCAGCAGATTGAAACCCAATTCCAGACCTGCACTATATCCGTTCCTGCTCCACAGGCCACGGTCCCCGCACCCCCAGCCGTAGCAGCCCCTGTGCCGGTTTCTGGGGCATCCGCACCACTCCCGGCGGCCAAACCCCGAGTACCCTTACCGGAACGTTTTCACGGGGACCGCACACGCTTCAGGTCATTCCGTGAGTCCTGTCTTCTCTTCTTTGAGTTACAACCCCGGACCTTCGTGACTGAATCTGTGAAGGTGGGGTTCGTCATCTCCCTCCTGCAGGGTGAACCCCAAGACTGGGCCCACCGATTACGGGGAAAAAATGACCCTCACCTTAGTTCGGTTGACAATTTTTTTGACGCAATGGCCATCCTATATGATGACCCACAGCGGGCAGCTTCTGCTGAAGCTACTTTGTACACGCTCCGGCAAGGCCACCGAGCGGCGGAGGAGTACGCGTCTGAGTTGAGGCGCTGGATGGGGGACACACGCTGGAACGAGTTCGCACTCCTGCATCAGTTCCGTATAGGCCTATCAGAAGGCCTGAAAGATGAGCTCGCCCGGGTGGAGGTGCCTGAGACTTTAGAGGACTTAATAGCACTGACCATTAAAATTGACCGTAGACTGCGGGAACGCAGGTTTGAGAGGTCCGGCCAGGGTCATGGAAATCCCTGGGGGTCATTTCAAGGTCCCAGTCAAGCACCTAGGCCAAACATCCAGAACCGGCCACCTGGAGATATCCCTGAACCCATGCAACTCGGCCTGGCACGGCCTAAACTATCTCCAGAGGAACATCAGCGCAGACGATCCCAGAACCTGTGCCTCTACTGTGGTGAAGCTGGTCATATGGTACGATCCTGCCCGCAGAAACTGAGTAAGTGCACCTCTTCTTCCTTGTCCATTGGCAATGTTGGTCCATCCCAATACTTAGTGGTGCCCCTTTCCTTTCAGCTTCCAGAAAGGACCGTGGAAATATCGGCCATAGTTGATTCGGGGGCATGCAGCTGCTTCTTGGACATTAATTGTGCTGACCAGCAGGGTATTCCTCTCCAATTTAAACAGAAGGGGTTCAATATTTATTTGGCCGACGGTTCCCGAATAAAATCGGGGGTAGTGAACCAGGAAACCCCCTCCATCGCCACTGTCATTGCCGGCCAGCACCAGGAACTCCTCCGCCTGGATGCTATAGCTTCACCCCTCTTCCCAGTCATTCTGGGGCTCCCATGGTTACGGGCCCATAACCCCCAGATTGACTGGGAGACCGGAGTAATCTCGTTCCCTTCCCCATACTGTCGGGTATACTGCCGCACTTCAGGCCCGGGGGTCCCCCAAATTCTCCTGTGCTCTGAGGGGGAAGCTGAATTAAAACAAGTAATCCCTGCAGCCTACCATGAGTTTCTAGATGTGTTCAGCAAACGGGGAGCCGATACTCTACCCCCCCACCGCCCTTATGACTGTCCCGTTGACCTGTTACCCGGTTCAGAAATTCCTTTTGGGCGAATCCTCCCCCTTTCAGAGCTCGAATTGGGGGCCCTAAAGGAATATATCAAGGACAGCCTCCAGAAGGGGTTCATCCGCCCCTCCACTTCACCGGCGGGGGCGGGAATTTTCTTTGTTGAAAAGAAAGACAAAACCTTAAGGCCGTGTATCGATTACAGGGAATTGAACAGGGTCACGATAAAGAACCGTTACCCACTGCCGTTAGTACCGGAGTTGTTCCAAAGTTTAAAAACAGCAGTGGTTTTTACAAAGCTGGATTTGAGGGGGCGTACAACTTGATTCGCATAAGGGAGGGGGACGAGTGGAAGACGGCCTCCCGCACCCGCTTCGGCCATTTTGAATATTTGGTCATGCCGTTCGGGTTGTGTAATGCTCCGGCCACGTTTCAACACTTTGTGAATGATATTTTTAGGGACTTTCTGGATGTCTTTGTTATCGTTTATTTAGACGACATTCTGATTTTCTCCCCTTCTTTGGGGGAACACAGAATACATGTAGCAAGGGTATTGGGGCAATTGCGGCAGCATGGGTTGTACGCCAAGGCAGAGAAATGTTGTTTTGAACAATCCAGCATTGCCTTCTTGGGCCTGATTATCTCCACCGCGGGGGTCGCGATGGATCCCCAGAAAGTCGCTGCAATACTGGATTGGCCTGAACCCACGGACAGGAAAGGCGTCCAACGATTTATCGGTTTTGCAAATTTTTACCAGAAGTTCATCAAGAACTTCTCGGGTCTGGTCTCCCCCATTACTCAGCTAACCAAGCTGGGAACCCGGTTCAGATGGACACCAGAGGCGCAGGAAGCTTTTGAAGCCTTGAAGAAGCTGTTCACCTCGGCGCCCATTTTGGGTCACCCAGACGCCGCCCTGCCCTATATCTTGGAAGTGGATGCATCGGAGAATGCGGTAGGTTCCATCCTCTCCCAGCGGAAAGGCACCAAGGAACTGCTCCATCCTGTAGCATTCTTCTCACGGAAGCTTACCCCAGCGGAGAAGAATTATGATATCAGTGATCGAGAGCTACTGGCGATCAAAACGGCGTTAGAGGAATGGAGGTACCTGTTGGAAGGTGCGGTGCACCCCATGTTAATATTTACTGACCACAAAAACTTGGAATATCTGAGAACTGCCAAGCGTCTACGCCCGCGACAGGCAAGATGGGCACTATTCTTTTCAAGATTCAACTTCCACATTACGTACCGGCCTGGATCAAAGAACACTAAGCCAGATGCGTTATCACGTATGTACGAGGACGCCAAGGAGATCCCAGTACCCGACACCATCCTGTCCTCGGGTAACTTCTTGGCCCTTCAGTCGGACCTTCGTTCCAAGCTAATGGAGGCATCCACAACCATCTCTACCCCAGGCGGAGGGCCGCTCCAGAACAAGGGTGGACTCCTATGGAGGGAAGATCGAATTGTGGTGCCGGAGGAAGCCCGAACCCTGGTCTTGGGGCATTGCCATGACCACCCGATGGCGGGGCACTTTGGCCCAGAAAAGACCCTGGAACTTCTCCGACGCTCCTTCTGGTGGCCGGACATGGCTAAAGATTGTAAGGGCTATGTAAGGTCCTGTATCACCTGCCAGAAGAACAAGCCAGCAAGAAACAAAGTTTGGGGTCTGCTGCGACCCTTACCGATTCCTGAACGGCCTTGGCAAAAGATCTTGTTAGACTTTATAGTCGAGCTTCCGCCATCACTAGACCACACGGCAATCCTGGTGGTCATGGACCGCTTGTCCAAGATGGCCCACTTCATCCCGTTGAAGAAAACCCCCTCGGCGGCCGAGACTGCGCGAGTCTTCATTCGTGAGGTAGTAAGGCTGCATGGGGTCCCCGAAGACATTGTCTCGGACCGGGGGGTCCAGTTCACGTCAAGATTTTGGAGAGCACCGTGCAAAGCCCTGGACATCAAATTGTCCCTCTCCTCTGCGTTCCACCCTCAAACTAATGGTCAAACTGAAAGGACCAATCAGACCCTAGAGCAATACTTAAGATGCTACACTTCGTTTACTCAAGATGACTGGATGCCACTTCTACCCCTAGCAGAATTTGCGTACAACAACACCCGCCACTCAGCAACGGGACAGTCCCTGTTCTTTGCCAACTATAGCTTTCACCCAGTCTTCCTCCCGGATTTGGTCTCGGAATGCCCAGTACCAGCAACGCAAGATGTGGTAACGTTTTTCTCCGCGAACAATAAGAAGCTTCAAGAGGCCATCAGTCGGGCCCAGGAAGACTACAGGAAGGCATTCAACAGGAAACGGAGGGGAGATCTGGTGTTGCGGCCTGGGGAGAAGGTTTGGCTAGCGACGTCCAATTTAAAGATGCTTTGCCCGTCTGTCAGGGAATTGGAAGATCGCCTCGGCGATCAAATCTGCACATGCGTAGAATCCTGACAAGACATACAGGCAGGCAGGCACTAGGACCCAGGCGCGCCTGTCACCAATGACGGCGCCGGGGAGGCACTAGGACCCAGGAGCGCCTGTCAGGAGTTGGGCGGCCTATTTAAACCCAGCTCTTGCAATGCTCAAGTGCCGTATGGTCTTACCTGTTACCTGTGTTCCTGTTTGATCCAGTGTTCCTGAATACCTTGTTGCCGACCCAAACTGTTCCTAATACTGCTGTCTTCTCCTGCTCTGATCCCTGGCTTGTCTGACCATTCTCCTGCTTAACCCTGCACGTTCTGATCTCCTGTTAACGAACCCGGCTTGTGACCTGTTTATTCCTCTGGCTGCTGATTTTGTACCACGCTGCCACCACTGTTACCGACCCAGCCTGCCTGACGCAGCTCTTGTGACCTCCTCACATCAGACTCTCACCTGCTATACACCTCCAACGGTGCTTCTACCACAGCTGGGTGAACTCAAGGGCTGCGACCTGGTCTCGGCCTGCTCCAAGTCCATCCCCACCATCAGGGGCCCTGGTGAACAAGCAGGTAGGGACTTAGATTCCGCGCCTTGGGGGAATCCGGTCTGTGGAGTGCTAGAGGCTACCGCTGTAGGATCCCTGACACCGTCGAAGAAATTGGGACCCAAATTTATAGGCCCCTTCTGCATTAAACGGATGGTTAATGAAGTGGCCTACGAACTCATCCTTCCTGACACGCTCAAGATCCATCCAGTCTTCCATGTGTCCCTGCTGAAGCCAGTAGTCCCAGATGCTTTCCCTGACTGGGAATCTAGACCCCCGGAAGCCATAACGGTCGAGGGAGAAGAAGAATTTGAGGTAGAAACAATCCTGAAGTGTCGAAGGAGGGGACGCCAGACCCAATTCCTTATCAAATGGAAGGGCTATGGCCCTGAGGACAATTCTTGGGAGCCAGCCATAATGTCCATGCACCCAGACTTGTCCGGAGGTTTTTTCGCGATCACCCGTGGTGGAGAGATCGGGTGGGCATCCGGAGGTTGCCCGTAGGGGGGGGGGCAATGTCAGGGATCTCCTCGATCCCCGCCGCGATGGTCCCGGCGCAGGCGCAGTGCACCGCCCTGTGCAGGGACACGGGCACTAGGTCCAGGCCGGCCGCGGCGTTCGAGTTCGCGCATGCGCAGTAGAAGCCGCGGCCGCCCGCTGGGCACCAATGGCAGCACAGGGCGGGATATTTAAATGGCCCTGAGCTGTCATTCAGTGCCTTCTGGTCTTCCCTGCATCCTGTATCCTGTGAGCCTGTACCCTGTAAGTTTTTGACCCGGATTGTACCTGACCTTGCTGTTTTCTCCTATTCTGACCCTTGCTTTGCCTGACCTCTCTCCTGAATGCCCCTTATTGGATTTGACCTGCTGTTGCTGACCTGGCGTGTGACCCGACCATTCTATGCCCGCTGCCTTGTACCTTGCCGTCCTCTCTGTTACCGACCCGGCCCGTCTGACCTTGCTCATCCATCCATCCATCCCTTGCAGTGGGGTCTTCTGACCTCCTCATATCAGACTCTTCCCCGTGGGAGCCCTTGGCGCATACCACTACCACTGACAGACGCACCCAGTAGCCACGACCTAGTCTCGGGGGGCTCCAAGTCCATCCCCACCATCAGGGGCCCTGGTGAACAAGCACCCTGGGACTTAGATTCCGTGCGCTGGGGACGCCTATTCAGTGGAGTGCTAGTGGTACCGCCAGGAGGTCCCTTACAACTACTCCATTGAGGTAATGCGCCAACACAAAGCCTTTTCTTCCATTAGCTCCTTTCTCTACCGTAAACATATCATATTCACTCTGGCATACCCTGCTGTTTTGCATATCCAACCTGTCACAATCATGCACACGGAGATGGGCGCGGTCATCCATTCTGCTCCAAACAACTACATTTTGGTATTTCTCTTAAACTCCCAAATCAGTCTCTCCTCCGATTTCCCCCCTCCCTCAGGAATGCGTTCAGCGAACCTTGCTAAGGGGCTGTCTATACAATCCTCTTGCCAAATAAGGCTTGGCTTGTCCATCGTGGGAAGAGATTTTGTGTAGGAAAAAGACGCAGTTAGTTCTTTTGAGGAGTCAGACAAGTGAGGACCGTTCGATATAACATCTATCGGACAGAAAGCAAAGGAGAATCTCGCGGCAACAAACGAAACCCAATGCAAGAACAGAAATCCCTTTTTTAGCTCATCAGACTTGAAACTGCTTAACTCCAGGCATTTATTAGGCAAGTACCTCTTTACCTAAACCTCTTTCTGTTATCTGTTTGCTGTGCTGTTGTGCTCTGTATATTTATATATATATATTGGTTACATCTTCTTTCTGCAAATATTCTACTGCACCCTTTTGACCTTTTAGTAATAAATCTTACTTTCTGAAAGTGTTGAATTGTTTCTATAGCTCTTAATCCCTGCCTCTAAAAAGAACGCTACTATGAGTGTTTAACCCTCTGTATAACCGGTCTGTAGAGATAGTGGTATACTGTCAATTAACCAATCATCCTAGTGTATTGCTGAGTTTCCTCTTTCTCTGTATAAAAAGGAGGTGGTGGCAGTGTGAAGGGTTAATTGCGTAATTAACTTGACCCAGTAACAATCGCTCCCAGGCTTCCGGTACATAGATTGTGTCCAATTAGCTGGAAAATCATTGTGCAGCGTGCAACTGGGCGTGGCATTGTTATGCACGTGACAGCGCAGTTTTAGATTGGCTAGTCCTTCGGTCATGAGTTTGGTGAGAAGGGCTGGGGTCTGACACCGCGCCCGTCACATATTGGTGGCAGGGATCGTGGGATCATCACATATTGGTGACAGCGATCATGTGTCCGTCACACAACCTACTGATGGAAATTGTCTCTCCTTCACCTCACCTTTGGAGGAGGAACACTTTCTTAACACTTTCTTAACACCACTCCCAAAACGGCAATGGATTAGGGAGAACCTTCTTTCCCATCCTCCTCCTCCCCCTCCTGGGGAAAATCTGCACCCTTCCAAAATCAACCGAGCTCTCAGAAACTGCCTTACAAGTGTGTATGCTTTTGTTGAGCAGAAGAACACAAAGATAATCGCTGAACTGTCTCCTTAAGGTTTAACTAGTGGTTTGATTTATATTCTATTTTCTCCCTTTGGAAATGCCGTTTACTTGTTTATGTACCAAAGGGGTTTTTATTTCGCATTGCATTTGATTATACTCAGGGTTATGTCCTCGGATACTGGTACTATTTGCCTCCAATATGGCTAATCTCTGTATACACCTCCTTCCCTTAGCGGGTGAGACGTGCGTTCAATCTCCTTTCCTCCTTTCCCTGTTATCTTTACCCATCCTTAGTCTGCCCCTCTGCCTCCCCCCCCCCCTTCTTCTCTTTCCCATTTCTCTTTTTCTTCTCCTCTACCTCACACCCCTTCCCCTCTCATATTCCTTTCCCCCACCCATTCCCCCCTCATCCCCCCTTTCCCCCACCACATTACTTAACCTTTCCTCTTCCCCTTATTTATGTTAAAGCAGTGGAGCTTCCTGTGCAGGAGCCCTCACGAGGTTACTTCATGCAGGAAAAAGTTAAATTCATAATGTTAGTGGGGAGTATCGCCCCTTTTACTAAACTTGTTCTCCCTTTATTGTTCTGGTTCATTGTTTGTCTATTTTTCACACCCCTAGGTTCTGTTCACTACTACTGTGACCCTGGACTCATTGGGGCAATGCCAGGAGTGGTATTGTCCTCTTGTGGGCTGCATTATTTTCCTATACTGCAACAGACATGGCTCCTTCTGATGATGGGGATCACTTGAAGATAATCTCTTGGAATGTTAAGGAGCTGCGCTCTCCTGACAAGCGTATGCAGGTTCTACGGCATCTGAAGTGTTTCAGGGTGGATGTTGCTCTTTTACTGGAGGCACATCTATCAGCGAACAATCTAACATGCCTATAAAAGTTATGGGTAGGCTGAGTATATGGGTCTCCTGCCAAGGGCCGCAAAGCAGAGATAGCTATTTTACTACACAAAAATCTACGCCATACTGTGAACTCTGTCAACTCTGATTCTGAGGGTCATAACTGTACCCTTCACTTAACCATCTCCTCTCATGATATTGCTATCGCCAATGTATACGCCCCCAATTCCCCGGGACAGGCTTTCTACCAAGATCTAGTCTCCTAGGCTCTACAAATCTATGACTCTGAGCATGTGCACTCAACTTTTCTTTGCCATGAGGTGCCATGTTGAACTTCCAGTGACCAGTATGAGAGAGTGAGAGCGATAACACCAAATTTAACACACCTGCTTCCCATTCACACCTGAGACTTTGTAACACTAATGAGTCACATGACATTGGGGAGGGAAAATCTCTAATTGGGCCCAATTTGGACATTTTCACTTAAGGTTGTACTCACTTTTATTGCCAGCAGTTTAGACATTAATGGCTGTGTGTTGAGTTATTTTGAGGGGACAGCAAATTTACACTGTTATACAAGCTGGACACCCACTACGTCACATTGTAGCAAAGTGTCATTTCTTCAGTGTTGTCACATGAAAAGATATAATAAAATATTTACAAAAATGTGAGGGGTGTACTCACTTCTGTGAAATACTGTATCTCTTTGATCGACGTCAATGCCAAAATACTTTCTAAAATTGTAGCCGCTACGTTGGCCCCATTACTCCCTACCATACTGCATCCTGCTTTGTGCCTGGCCACTGGGCGATGCTTAACATCCGCAAAGTCCTAATGGCTCTCAAATACGGCAAAACACACCCAACACATGATGTAGCATCCCTAGATGCCGAAAAGGCTTTTGACAACTTTAGCTTTGCCTGGCTCTTTGCTCTCATGCAGAAGTTTGGTATTTTGGGTCCCATTCTCGAATTCGTACAATAAATGTATACCTCACCCACGTCTAGATTAGTCACCCTAGACTTTATGTCCCCGGACATCCCTCTAACCAAAGGTACAAGAGAAGGATGCCCACTTTCCCCCCATCTCTTTAGCATTGCTTTAGAACCTGGCGACCTTACTTTTTCCTCAGCCCTATTTGCTGATGATATACAATTGTTATCCTCAGCTCCACTCTCTAATTTTAAATTACTTCAAAACTTGTTTGCGACTTTCTGTAGCTGCTCAGGCCTGCAAATCAATTTTGACAACAGCAAAGTACTGCCTTTGAACCCTACTACCTCGGCTCACTGGCTGAAATCTTCTCCATTCTGTATAGTTAAACACTCTATTACCTATTTAGGATACACATAGGAAGAGAACCATCATCACTTTACCACTTTAATTACCCTACCCTAATTAATAAGATTGTACAGGAGTTGGAAACTTAGTTGACTCTTCCTCTTTCACTCTTTGGGAGATGTCATCACTTCAAAATGATATCATTTGCCAGACTGCTGTACCCTTTACAACCACTTCCCATTTTGTTAAAGCACGCTGATATACAGGCCTTCCAATGGCAACCAAAAAAAAAGGTATATCTCCCCAAGAGGGAGGGTGGAGCGGGTGTGCCTAATATTAGGTTTTATCTGGTCTCCTCTGCCAGCGTCTCAACTGGCTCTCCATAAAATCATGCTACTCGAACTACTCTTAAGAAAGAGCCCTGGTGTCTCCTTTGCATCTCTCAGCCATTTTGAATTCAAAACTCAAATCTCTCCCTGTCTCTTTTGATCCAACTTATTGATCAGAGACACCGATTTGGCGAGAGGTTTGGAGAGATTGGAGAGAGGTACGGAAACTCCTTAGCTTAACACTGAACACCAAATACGGCTACGTGCTCATACTTGGAAACCCTATGTTTCCTCCCTCTATTGAGTATACGGCTTTTACCCACTTGTCCCACAATGGACTCATCAATGTCATGTCAGTCTTTGATGACACCCAAAGATCCTTTAAACCTTTCACAGAACTGGCTACTTAATATTCCCTCCCTGGATCCCACATTATTTACCACCATCAGCTGGTGAATTATCTCCGGTCATGCTACTCTCCTAAACAGGATCTTTCAAATGCTCATTCATAGAGATACTGCTTTGTCAAGATTATTACTCCATCTCAGACATCTACCCTCATCTTATTACTCGCCAACCCACAAAATACCATCTTACTCCATTTAAACCATGGACTCCCATACTTTGTAAGGAAGATACTCCAGAAAAATTCCTAATGGGATACCGAAAACTTGCTTCATTGGTGCTTTGTGAAACATGGTGCGAAACTCAGTTTGATTATTCAACGTGCTTACTATCCTTTCTCTATAAACTCCACAGTCACTGCTCACCCAACGTGCCCCTGGTGCGATTATCACCGCATGGGAATACAACCGAATCTCTGCCTTTTGGGATCAAGTTTTACATTATATCATTCAACTTTATAACATCACCATCTCAAAAGATCCCATGCTTTTTCTTTTTATCTATGAAGAGCCTACAAGCTCAACGCATCTATCCGCACTCCCTCAGTGGCAGATCTCTCTTGGTGTCCAAGAGGCCCGCAACAAGGCATGTGTTTCAATGTCATTATGTCAAACTGTCATTAAACTAGCAAACTAGCATTTCATTTAGCTATCCAGCACAAAGAATCAAAACTTAAAAGAACCCTCCACCCTGTATAATATTGTCCATATAGCCTTTTTATTTCTCAATATAACTATATTATCATTAAAGCTATATATATATATATTATACTGGCTAGGCCACTTAATGTGCTTCTTCTTGAGCCACTCCTTTGTTGCCTTGTTTTGGGTCATTGTCATTCTGGAACACCCAACTACGGCCCATTTTCAATGCCCTGGCTGAGGGAAGAAGGTTCTCACCCAAGATTTGATGTTACATTGCCCCATCCATCGTCCCTTTGATGCGGTGCAGTTGTCCTGTCCCCTTAGCAGAAAAACACCCCCAAAGCAGAATGTTTCCACCACGTTTGACAGTTGGGATGGTGTTCTTAGGTTCATAGGCAGCATTTCTCCAAACACGGCGAGAGCTCGATTTTGCTCTCATCTGACCACAACACCTTCAACCAGTACTCCTCTGCATCATTCAGATGTTCAGTGGCAAACTTCAGACAGGCCTGGACATGTGCTTTCTTGAGCAGAGGGACCTTGCGGGCACTGCAGGATTTCAATCCTTGTCAGCGTAGCGTGTTACCAATTGTTTTCTTGGTGACTGTGGTCCCAGCTGCCTGGAGATCATTGACAAGATCCTCACGTGTAGTTCTGGGATGATTCCTCACTGTTCTCATGATCATTGATACTCCACGAGGTGAGATCTTACATGGTGCACCAGACTTAGGGAGATTGACAGTTGTTTTGTGTTTCTTCCATTTGCGAATGATTGCACCAACTGTTGTCACCTTCTCACCAAGCTGCTTGGCGATAGTTTGATAGCCCAGTCCAGCCTTGTGTAGGTCTACAATCTTGTCCCTGACATCCTTGGACAGCTCTTTGGTCTTTGCCATGGTGGAGAGTTTGGAATCTGACTGTTTGATTGCTCCTGTGGATAGGTGTCTTTTAAAGGGGTAACAAAATGAAATTAGCAGCACTCCCTTTAAGAGACTGCTTCTAATCTCAGCTTGTTACCTGTATGAAAGACACCTGGTAGTCAGAAATCCTGCTGCGTGATAGGGGATCAAATACTTATTTCCCTCATGAACATGCAAATCAGTGCATAATTTGTTAGATATGCATTTCTTTAGAATTTTTTGTTGCTATTCTGTCTCTCAATGTTACAATACTCCTACAATTCGAATTTTAGACTGATAATTTCTTTGTGAGTGAGCAAACATTCAAAATCAGCAGGGGATCAAATACGTATTTCTTCCACTGTAGACCAGGGACGTACTGCAGGGGGAACACAGGATGTAGGACCTAAAGAACAAATTAAACCCTGATAAACCCTGATAAAATCTATGGGGAGGAGAGAAACTGCTCCAAAAGTATAGATGATGGATAAAAATATATGATAAATGATAATACCAATATAAGAATGATGTACAACATATCATTTAACACTGCATGATAAAAGGACACCATAGTCCATAATCCAACTAGTACTCACTATTATGGCAGAGTAATATGAACCCAAAAATTAGTGGGACACGCTTCCTAGTACACATCAAATGTATGATAAAATGTATAAATGCATGGAAAAAATTAAATAAAAAATTGATCAATTAAATAGAAAAAATGGATAATAAGACAAGGGAGAACTAAATTAGTGTAATGCCCCATGTAGTGCTAAATCCTCGTTGAATCCACCAGGGGTGAGGGAACATAGGGTGAAGTTCCAGTATGTCTCTCTCATGCATAATGTCTGGAATCTCCGACCACTATCTATGTCACCTCTGATAGATTCTTTGCCAAATAATCTCAGGTGTGACAGATCATTGTCATGTTTTTGCTGACAGTGTCATGGAATGGAGTAGTTTTTCTTTTGTGGTTTTTTTAGGTGTATCTTTACCATTAATGATATTGCACTTATGTTCCCCAAACCTGACTCAATAGGCATGTGGTACGTCCAACATATAGGAGGCCACATGGGCAGATTTGACCATAGATGACATCGGAAGTACTGCAGTTAAGGAACTGCTGAATCCTGTGAACACTGCCATCGGAGCCAACGGCCTCTTTTTTCTGATGCCATATATATGAACAGGAGCCACAGTTGGTTACCCCACATTTATAATTACCTCTTAGGTCAAACAAGGTTGACGATAGGCCAGTAATGTATTTTCCAGTGGAACCAGATTTCTTAATCCTACTGGGAGCTATGAAGCTCCTCAGGTCTCTAGGCTTTCTGAAGATGCTGGATAGCTTAGAAGCAAGACATTGGCCTAGGACCAGATCCTGTCCAAGGATGTTCCAGTTTTTTTTCAAAAACATGTTGTATATCGAAGACTTTTGTATTATACCTGGTGTAGAATCTGGTTTGATCAGTGGATTTGAAATCTTCTTTTTTCTTTTTGGTGTTGGTAGGGTATGTGATTGCCAGTGGGGACTCCTCTGAAGGGCTGTCATCGTACAAAGCCCAGTACTTCAGGTATGTTTCCTCTACATGGGTCTCACTGTACCTTTTCCAGAAACTTGGTTTTCAGAATGGCCTCTTGTTCGTAATCTGTCCTGGTGGTACAGGTTATTTTGAGTCTACAGTATTGCCCAAACGGGACATTGTGTATCCACCTGGGGTGGAGGTTGCTGCTAGCGTGTAGATATGAATTGCCAGCACTTGGTTTAAAATGTGTTCTGGATTGAATTTGGCGATCAATGTCGACTCTTAATTCTAGATCTAGAAAGATTAGATTGGTGTCATCTGCTACATATGTAAAGCTTACGCCAAATGGGTTATTGTTACAGTGGGCTAGAAAACCTACTAATTCATCATCGGAGCCATACCAGACAAGAAGGTTGTCATCTATGTTTCTGGCATACATAGCTAAATTGGCCCGATAGGGGTTGTCATTCCATATACTGACTTCTTCCCAGGATCCCATAAATAAGTTGGCATAGCTTGGGGAAAATCTAGCCCCCATGGCTGTGCCTCTGGTCTGCCTGTAAAATTTCCCCAGGAAGGAAAAGTAATTATGTGTTAAGGTAAAGTGAACTGCTTTCTCGATGAATGTGGCTTGTGCAAGTGAAATGTTGCTATTATGCAAGAAATATTCAAAGGCTTGTAGGCCATATTGATGTTCAATAGAAGTGTAAAGAGACGTGACACCCAAAGAGAGACATCTGTACCCAGGATGCCAGGAGAATGATAGAATCTCTAGCATGTGTCCTGAATCTCTAACATAAGAGGGCAAATCTATGACTAGTTCCTGGAGGAAGTAGTCTAAATAGCATCCCAAGTTACTAGTGATACTGTCAATACCCACTATGATTGATCTACCAGGAGGATTTGTCATATCCTTATGGATCTTTGGTATGTGGTAGAAATATGGGGTTAAAGGGTGCTGATTGTACAAAAAAAAAAAAAAAAGAAAAGAGTATTTGCTGGTGGATAGTATCTTATTCGTTAATGCTTCATTCAGCAATAGCTTTAGAGCCTCCTTGTATTCCAGAAGGGGATCACTAGTGAGTCTTTCATAAGTGGAGGAGTCTCCTAAAAGCCTTTCAGCTTTGGTGAGATAGGCATCTCTATCTTGAATCACCAGACCACACACAAAAACAAAAAACAGGACCTGCCACAATAAATTCTCATTCGTGGAAAAAACTGAAAACCTCCCCCACACTAATTCTAGAGTCATTTATTGCATTTGTTGGATTCTGTAGAAATTACCTACTTTAGGTTTTTGCATTGTTAAAGGGCCAAGCTTTTAGTGCTAGACTGGAAATGGAATGAAAAACTTGTGGTTCAGCACCTTTTTGCAACAAATCTTCAAAGGGTACAATTTAGACTTGGAACAGATGTCCTAATTCCATGTATTAAACCAAATTGATCTCCTAGCTGAATTTAAAAAGAGCTGTAGATCTAGCACAGGCTTTTACACATTCTATTGCCAGTCACATCAGTCTCTGCACCAGAGAGGTTGGTTGTGCTGTAGCTCTTTCTCTAGACACTAGGGGATCAGGTCTGCTTGCCTGGCCCCAGAAAGGATGAATGTTTCTGGGAATGGGCCAGGCAATGTTCCCCCTGAGGGACCCAATTTATGCTCCCAAGCTTCATCTACACCTGAAGACCTTGGCTGTGGACCTAAAAAAGGGGAATCCTTCCTTGCCTTCAGAGAGCAGGTTGATGACCGTTTGGTGAGAATTGCAAAGGAGGAGGAAAAGCTGATGAACCTGAAAGCTGATTATAAGAAAAAGAAAGTTTTGTATGATAAAGCATGGAGCAGCAAGCGGCAGAGTCTGAAACCAAAGCTGAAAGCTTTTGAGGACGCCATCAAGAAGCAGCAGAGTTTGGTAAATGCACTGAAGGAAAAGAGCGGAGCATTCAAGAAGAAATTCCAGAAGGAGGAAAGGTTACAGAAAATGAAGTAAAGCTTCAGCATCAGCGGTGGCAGTACAGGTCAGTATGGACTCCAGTATGGAGAGCAGTGTGCAGAGTAGAGTTTTGGAGGGAAATCTTCCTCTGTCTGCACAGAGCTCTGCAGGGAAGATGGCTGCTGTGCCTGCAGGACTGCACTCTGCTGAGACTGGGAATTTGGTGACTGTGGACTCTGCTGGGGGGGAATCTTAAGGTGGAAACTGACATTTTGGCTGAACAATCCCTGCTGGTGGCTGCAAGTGCAGCAGAAAATGGTGGGAAGAAAAATGTCAGCTGCACTGTGAAAGGTGTTGCTGAAACCCAGGGGTGACCAGAAGTGGAAGGCTTTTGCCTAAGAGGAGTATGTTGGGGGAGGGGGAGACAGGAGCATCTGGTGTGATTGGGTTTGCTGGGAGCAGTAGTGCCAAAAGTGAAAGAAAAAATGTGAATGATAAAAGTGCTTGCAATGCTGGAAAGGGGAAGACATGTGTGCTGGTGGATAGAGTGACTGCTGCTGCCTCTGATGGTAATTTGCAGAGCGGGGGTTCTGAGGCTCCTGAAACCAATGGGCAGGGTGCAGCTTTGAGGTCTGGTACATCTCATGCTACAAATAAAACCTATGCTGGGGCTCTGGCTGGGAGGAGGGGGGCACATCAGGCTGTCAACTCGGGGGAAGTCTGCTGCAGGTCTGCCATCTGCACCCATCTTTCAGCCAGCGGAATGTGGTGCAGCTCACATGGGAGGGTGGGGGTGCTCCCCCTGTCAGAAGGTTGGTTGTGGACAAGATTTTGGCAATGGGTTTTAAGGCTGATGACATTTTTGCTTTGATCAGTCCAGTGGTCTCCTATGAGTATGACCTGTCCTTTGTGCGCGCAGTCTCTTGATATTTTCTGGGAGAAGTATGAATATGTGTATAGGGGTCTGTCAGAGTGGAAGGGACTCATCCCCAAATGCGTCTCACACCAACCTCTCGTTAAGAATGTCACCATCCTAGTAAGGAATGAATCAATCCCACCTGCTGACTTGGCTGTCTAGCTGACAAGATTTGGGGAGCTACTGACCCCTCTGAAAAACATTGTGGACTAGAGGGGGATATGGACTGGTGGGTGGTTGGTGCAGATGAGGCTGTACGTGTGTGGGAATGTGGTCCAGCTCCTCAGCCTTCATTGGGAAGGATAGGATTGTTGTGTTCTGCCCTGGACAGCCCAAACTCTGTAATAAGTATAGTTCTCTGGGTAATTTCACCTCATGTCCAGAGATGAAGTGCTGTGTCAGTAACTGGGGCATCTGGCTAAGGACTGAAATATCATCAGGTGCAATCTTTGCGATAAGGTTGGCCATTCATAGAGCCAGTGCCCTGAGGCCATGCATAACCAGTCAGCTTTGGTGGAAGAGTTTTTTTGTCTGGACATGGAGGAGGCAGTAGAGAGGGGGGCTGTGCCAGGGGTCCCCAATGTCTCTGTCCCTGTTGTCTCAGTGGTATCAGTGTCTTATGATCCATCCAATGCTGGTGGAATGGAAGGGGGCTTTGCAGTCCGGGTTGTCAAATGATATGGAGTGCTTGGAGGCAAAAAGAAAGTTTGCGAAAAAGAAGAGGAAGAAGGATGTGCCTGTACCTGAACCTGGGAGGGTGGAGATGTCTAAAACATTTTATGTATTATCTGAGGTGGAGGGTGAGGGATCTTTGGGTGATAAGTCCGTGGTTTCCATGGAGGAGGAGTTACAGTGGACACTGAAGCGTGTAGGGTCTCCAAGTAGGGAGGGGGGTTAAGCAGGCTAAGAAACGTGTACCTCAATCATCCTGATGGCGGTTCTCACTCCTTTGAAGGTGGCGACCATTGATGTTGCCAGCATAAAATCAGTAAGTGCTCATAACATGGCGTTATTTTTGCTCAGCGGGTTTGATTCTGATATTTTCTTTTTGCAAGAGACCAGATTGTTCAGTGCGATGGATATTCAATGAAGGAATGGAGGCATGGCCCCTCCTTCTGGTCTCTTGCGGCCGAGCCTTACACTGGAGTTGAGGTACTTTTTTTCAGCATAGTAACCTGTCGGCAGATTATTGAGGTAGAATTGGGGAGATGCATGGTCTTAGACATCTCCATTGGGGGGCAGGACCTGTGCCAGATTAACATCTATGGGCCGCAGACAAAATGGGACAGGAAATGCCTCTTCATGAAGATCAAGCCTTTTCTTTTTACAGCCCAGCAAGTTGTCTTTGGTGGTGATTTTAACACCGTAATAAGAACAGGAAAGGTACCGGAGCCAGGCTGGACTATGACAGCTTTTTTTAAAAACAAAATAGCTAGAGAGGTAAGACCTATGGTTGATATGCACCTTCATTGCTGCCCAGATGATATGGGATTCACTTTTCAGTGAGGTGCTAGTCAGAGCAGAATATATAGGAGTTTTCTAAAGGGGAATTCCACCTTCTCGGCACCAGTGTGTCAGGCGTTGGAGTTTTACGATCACTGTATTGTGCCTGTTACTCTAAATAGCCCCGATACACCACCTAGGGCGACAGGTACCTGGAAGCTGAATTTGGCACATCTGGACGATGAGTAGGTGAGTCAATCCTTTGAGGATTGTTTTCAGGCACACGTATCAATCATGGACTTTTGCAGCAGTAAGTCAGTGGTACGAGCTTACAAAACGACAGATCATTGGTTTTTTGAAGGCCATAGGAAGAAATAAACAGCTTGACAAGTATGTCACCTACCAGTGTCTGCGAAGGAA
Organism: Staurois parvus; assembly: GCF_062004578.1. Taxonomy (NCBI): domain Eukaryota; kingdom Metazoa; phylum Chordata; class Amphibia; order Anura; family Ranidae; genus Staurois; species Staurois parvus. Next base: position 4,255,563 of record NW_028317938.1, read on the forward strand.
GCTTGATAGGCTTGTCTCAAATAATGGAGATCCGAGGACGATATCTGAGGTTAAACTCATGCTCAGGAAGTTTCAATATGAGAGGCAGGTTCTGGAAAGGGATTATGGGAAATATCACTCACCCGACCCTTACCAGAACTGCAAACAAGGTAGAGCAGTTAAGTAAGTTGTAGGTCTGGTTGACAGTACGGGTGCCCTGACAAAGTTCAAGTCAGGGATCCTGGAAACCTCCAGGTCATATTATGCTGACCTCCTGGGTAGGAGGGACCTCAATCAGGCAAGCATTTCAGGTTTTCTGGACTCTACTCCAGGACTGAGAAATGGCAGTTCTCCTGTGAGTTTGACAGAGAACATCACGACAGATGAGGTGGTTATAGCTATTAATAAGCTTGTCATTAAGAAGTCGACTGGGCCAGATTGATTGACAGCCAAGTTTTATAAAGCACTGGCCCCATATTTGGTGGAGGTTTTTAATGGATGTCTGAGAGAGGGTTTGCTTTCTCCCTCCATGTGACAATCTGCAGTGATTCTTCTGTCAAAGGGTAAAGATTCTTCGAGAATTGGCGGCCCACTAGCCTTCTCAATGTTGGTCGGAAGATACTGGCAAAGATAATTTTCTGGCATTTATCGTCTGTTGCAATTTACTTTCTCTCCACCAGCCCTGTTCAGTTCAGGGTAGAAGCACTTTTTCAGCGGCCTTAGCTGTCCGGGAGGCCCTGGAACGGTGCAGGGCTGAAGGATGGGGAAAGTTTCTGCTAGCATTGGATCAGGCTAAAGCTTTTGATCGGGTCAATCAAGAGTACCTATGGCTGCTTCTTGGCAAGTATGGCCTGGAGGGGGGCTTTATCGATTGACTAAAGACTTCATACAGAGGGGCTGAAAGCTTCATGCTTGTAAATGGTTGGATTGGACAGCCCTTTGAGGTTGGCTCAGGTGTGCGTCAGGGGTGTCCTTTGAGTCCTCTGCTATACTTGTTCGCAATCGATCCCTTCATACGAAGGTTAGAGAGTGGACCGTTGTGTGGAGTTCCTTTGGGTATTCCTGGGGAGCCTCCTCTGAGGGTTGTAGCCTATGCTGATGATGTGTTTGTTTTTATCTCTGGGACGCAGGTGGAGGAGGTGGTCTCAGTGATGGAACAGTATGCTGAGGCATCTTGTGTCGCCCCCCTGACGGTATTCCTGAGTGTAGCTCGGGGTAAAGTTTCAGTACCACAAGCGGTAACCCCGAGCTACACTCGGGCTTACCATGCGGCGCTGCTACGGCATCTGTTCTTCACTTACCTTGTCCTGCGCTCCCGCGATGTCCCCTCTGCAGTGTCCCCGGCAATGTAATCCGGCGGATGCCGGCATCTGTCATCTGGGTTCCGTCCCCTGCGAGCGTTGGGACGTATGGGGGACGGAACTGGCGGGAAATTTGAAAATGACAAAAAGTGACATTCACTAAATACACTAAACTCATATAGTAAAACATTACTGTATCAAACCATTTCACATACATTTTGTCCCGAGTGCTTTGTCCTGTGCCCTGCCTGCATTTTTACTGTTCTTATTGCCTGGAAACTGAGAAACGTCCATGGGGTCCAAAAAGCGTCCCTTTAGGTCAAAATCGGTTTTAGATCAGCTAGAGAACAGCGATAGTAAATCAGAACCACTTGCAGAATTGAGTGATAATGATTTGTGGGGAAATTCGTCAGACACTGAAAACGATTTTGCGCCTTTGCTCAGTGATGTGCGAACTTGGCGCTGTATTTCAAATTTCAGTGTTTTTGGTTTGATTATATTATTGAATTAAATTTATTATTATTATATTGTTGTTTTTTATGATTATTTATTAAATTATAATTTATGATTTCGTGTTTCAAATTTTATCATACCCATGATGTTTACTAGACTCTTGTTCGGACAGATTTCAGTGAGTTATTCCTAAAAATGACAGGCCTACAATAAAAAAAATACATATTTCCATGCAAAAAAATGTACCGCTTTGAGCACAGAAATATGGACATAATCAGACCGCTAGGGAGGTTAAAGATCAATCAGGAGTGAGGTTTTCTGGATGGGAGAGGAAGGTGAAGGCTTTAACCTTCCGGACGCCTTCCCAGAGCCCCGGCAGGAAATTCAAGTTTTAGGAATCAGATTTGGTCCCGGTGATTACGGCCTTGCAAATTGGATAAGCAGGCTACAAGATGCCGATGCCAAGGTTGCTAGCTGGAAGGATTGGGAACTCTCATACAGGGGATAGGATTGACCTGATTAAAACTTACCTGATCCCAGTATTTCTGTATGTCAGCTTTGTCTGTGTTTTGCCAGCTTCTCTCTATTCGAAGATCTACATTTGTTTCTTCCAGCTGTTATGGGAAAACAGGCTGAACCTCATTAAGAGGTCTGTAGCCTACTTTCCCAGGTGGATGGGTGGCCTAGGTATGGTCAACTCGGTGGTTTTATTTTTTCTGACGTTTTTGAAACATAATTTTGGTAGCATGCTGGCAGAGGAACCGCCTGGGTGGGGTGGTATTTTAAGTCCTAGTTTAAGCCTTTTCTGTGGAGCTGGGAGAATGGTGGGCCAGTGAAAAGACTAAGAGTCCAACATCATAAGCTCCCGACTTATGTTGCCCTGTGCCTGAAAGTGCTTTGGCAATGGCGAGTGATGGCAGAGGAAATTAAGTCTCTTCCTAGGAAGGCCCTGGAGAGGAGGGTTGTTAAATCTGCCTTTAGTGAGCCATTGGCCTTGGGGGTTTGCCCAGGCCCTGTTATGAGGGAGGATCTGCGTTTGATGAATCTGGAGAGAATCCCGTTAACGTTTTGGGATTTGGCCTGGCTCTCATTTCATGGCAGACTCTATGTGAAACGCAACCTGAAGCATCGCTCTGCGGAGAACCGTGGTTGTCCAAGAGTGGAGTGTGGTGGGGTGGAGGAGACAATGGACCATTTCTTGCTTCAGCACCCCTTTAATATAGACAAACGGGTGGGTGGGGCACTTGGTATCCCTTTCCTTTCCGGCTTGAATCATATGGAATGGTCTTACGGAGCCTTTCAAACTCACCAGAACTTTGATTTTGAGACACTTTTTCTAGTTAGCTTAGTAGTCCGTTACTACACGTGGAATGCACAGTGTCAGGTTTCCATTCGCAAAAAAGTCCTTCCTGTCGAGGTTGTGGTGCACAACATTCTGGGTAAGGTTGGGAAGATTCGGGGTCTTGAGAAGGACAGGTGGTGGTCGGTAGCCTGGACAAAGGCGTGGAGGAATGTCAGGTCCCTGTAACTGCTGTCTGTCAGTCTCTAGGTGTGGGGCTTCTCTTTCTTTCCTTTCACGTCCCCTAGATTTTTGTAAGATCATATTTTTAAAAAAAAGGCTGCATACATGGGATACATATTTAATTCTTAGCCTGAGGGTGTGTTTAGGTGAAGGTTGGGTATGATACAATTGAGATACAATATAAAGTAATCATAATATTACAATATGATTGGTTCTGTTTATGATTTTCCCAGCAAAAAAAAGTCATTGCCTGTTTTCTATGCTGAAGTAAGCTATTTTTGTGTAAATATATATATATACACATACATACATATACACACACATAGTTGTGTTCAAAATAATAGCAGTGTGTTGAAAAAAGTGAATAAAGCTCAAAATCCTACTAATAGCTTTTATTTCCATACACACAAAAGCATTGGGAACACTACACATTCTACTCCAAATCAAAACATGAAGAAAAATATATCAAATTTGTGTTGTTCCTCTAAACAAAATGAAGAAAAGTGAATATTAGACTGTTCAAAAAAATAGCAGTGTTTGTATTCTTCTTTTACAAACTCAAGCATTCACTATATAAACTGAAAAATGTTTGAAGATTTTGCTTTCCTTTGAATCACTTAATATTTAGTTGTATAAGCACTGTTTCTGAGAACTGCTGTACATCTGTGTTGCATGGAGTCAACCAACTTCTGGCACCTGTGAACAGGTATTCCAGCCCAGGATGATTGGACTACATTCCACAGTTCTTCTCTATTTCTTGTTTTTGCCTCAGAAACTGCATTTTTCATGTCACCCCACAAGTTTTCTATTGGATTAAGATCCGGGGATTGGGCTGGCCACTCTGTAATGTCAATCTTGTTGGTCTGGAACCAAGATGTTGCACGTTTACTGGTGTGTTTGGGGTCGTTGTCTTGTTAGAACACCCATTTCAAGGGCATTTCCTCTTCAGCATAAGGCAGCATGACCTCTTCAAGTATTCTGATGTATTCAAACTGATCCATCCCTGCTATGCAATAAATAGGCCCAACACCGTAGTATGAGAAACATCCCCATATCATGATGCTTGCGCAACCATGCTTCACTGTCTTCACAGTATACTGTGGCTTGAATTCAGTGTTTGGGGGTCGTCTTGACAAACTGTCTCCAGCCACTAGACCCAAAAAGAACAATCTTACTTTCATCAGTCCACAAAATGTTGCGCCATTTCTCTTTAGGCCAGTCAATGTGCTCTTTGGCAAATTGTAACCTCTTCAGCACGTCTTTTTTTCAACAGTGGGACTTTACGGGGGCTTCTTGCAGATAGCTTGGCTTCACATAGGCGTCTTCTAATTGTAACAGTACTCACAGGTAACTTTAGACCTTCTTTGATCTTCCTGGAGCTGATTGTTGGCTGAGTCCTTGCCATTTTGGCTATTCTACTATCCATTTGAATGGTAGTTTTACGCTTTCTTCCACGTCTTTCAGGTTTTGGTTGCCGTTTTAAAGCATTTGCGATCATTTTAGCTGAGCAGCCTATCATTTTTTGCAACTTTTTAATCAAGGTACGCTGTTCTTCTGAATGTCTGGATTTTCCTCAGAATTTCAGAGAGAAATGCACTGTAACCAGCTTGTACAACATTTGCTGCCTTCCTTCCTTAAATAAGGGCAATAATTGCCACCTTTTTTTCAAAGAATGAATGACCTCCCTAATAGAATTCCACACTGCTATTATTTTGAACGTGCCCCTTTCAATTAGTGATTCAATTACAAAGAATCAGCAGCATGCATGTCATGTGTAAGGGACCGCCCGGCGGTACCACTAGCACTCCACTGATCGGACGTTCCCAACGTATGGAGTCTAAGCCCCAGAGTACTTGTTCACCAGGGCCCCTGATGGTGGGGATGGACGGATGGATGGCTGAGCAAGTGCAAGGTCATACAAGCCGGGTCGGTAACTATGGAGACGGTGCGGTACAGAGCAGCGGGCAAAGAATAGTCGGGTCACACGCCAGGTCAGCAACAGCAGGTCAAATCCAATAGGGGGCATTCAGGAGAGAGGTCAGGCAAGCAAGGGTCAAGAACAGGAGAAACAGCAAGGTCAGGGCACAATCCGGGTCAGCAACTTACTTTCACAGGTACACAGGATTCAAGAGACCAGAAGGCACTGAATGACAGCTCAGGGCCGTTTAAATATCCCGCCCTGCGCTGTCATTGGTGCCAGGCGCGCGCCAGTGGTCTCCTGCGCATGCGCGAACCTGGTTGCCGCGGTCGGCCAGGTCCCGGCGCCCGCGTCCCTGCACAGGGCGGTGTACTGTGCCTGCGCCGAGCCCAGCGGCGCGGCGATCCCCGACATTGCCCCCCCTACGGGCAACCTCCGGATGCCCACTTGATCTCTCCACCACGGGTGATCACGAAGAAACTCCCGGACTAGTCTAGGTGCGTGGACATTATGAGCCGGTTCCCAGGAATTGTCCTCTGGACCATAGCCCTTCCACTTAATTAGGAATTGGGTCTGGCCCCCCCTTCTGCCTAGGACGCAATGCCAAATCCCCTCTTCGTTTCTTGTTAAACGCCTTCTTATTGTCCTCTTGGGCCCGAGCGATGGCTTCCTGGAGTATTTTGTTATTAGCGGAGAAGAAGGTCAACGCATCCTGCGTCGCTGGAACTGGGCATTCCGAGACCAAATCAGGGAGAAAGACAGGGTGAAACCCATAATTCGAAAAGAATGGGGACTGCCCCGTTGCAGAATGGCTTGCATTGTTATAAGTGAACTCCGCCAGGGGTAAGAGTGACAACCAATCATCCTGCAGGAAAGACGTGTAGCAACGCAAGTATTGCTCCAGGGTCTGGTTCGTCCTCTCGGTCTGACCGTTGGTCTGAGGGTGGAACACAGAGGAGAGGGACAACTTGATGTCCAGGGCCTTGCACAGAGCCCTCCAAAATTTAGATGTAAATTGGACCCCTCGATCAGAGACAATGTCCTCAGGTACTCCATGAAGTCTAACAATCTCCTGGATAAATATTCGCGCCATCTCGGCTGCTGACGGAGTCTTCCTTAGTGGCACGAAGTGAGCCATTTTGGATAGGCGATCAATGACCACCAGAATTGCTGTGTGGTCTTGCGACGGTGGGAGCTCGACTATGAAGTCCTTCGCGATCCTCTGCCAAGGCCGTTCGGGAATCGGCAAAGGTCGCAACAGCCCCCAGGCTTTGCTCCTCGATGGTTTGCTCTTCTGGCAGATGGTACAGGATCTCACGTAGCGCTTGCAATCCTTAGCATTGTTTGGCCACCAAAAAGAGCGCCGGAGAAGCTCCAGAGTCTTGACTGGGCCAAAGTGTCCTGCCAGCGGGTGATCGTGGCAATGCCCCAAAACCAGGGTCCAGACTTCCTCAGGTACCACGATTGAATCTTCCTTCCACAGGAGTCCCCCCTTGTTCTGGAGGGATACCCCAACTGGGGTTGATGTGGCCGTAGATGCTTCTATTAGCTTGAAGCGAAGGTCCGTCTGGAGCGCCAAGAAGTTCCCTGAAGACAAGATAGTGTCGGGTACCAGTTCTTCTTCGGAGTCCTCATACATACGAGATAGCACGTCGGGCTTCGTATTTTTAGATCCGGGCCTGTAAGTAATATGAAAATTAAATCTGGAAAAGAACAGGGCCCATCTTGCCTGCCGTGGGCGTAGATGCTTGGCAGTCCTCAGATACTCCAGATTCTTGTGGTCTGTGAAAATCAATATGGGGTGTGAGGCACCTTCCAGCAGGTACCTCCATTCCTCTAACGCTGCTTTGATAGCCAACAGTTCTCGATCACCGATATCGTAATTCTTCTCCGCTGAGGTGAGTTTCCTCGAGAAGAATGCTACGGGATGCAGTAATTCTTTGGTGCCTTTCCGCTGAGACAGGATGGATCCTACCGCATTCTCCGATGCATCTACCTCCAAGATGTAGGGCAGGGCCGCGTCTGGGTGGCCCAGGATGGGTGCCGAGGTAAATAGCTTTTTCAGAGCTTCGAAGGCTTCTTGAGCCTCCGGTGTCCATTTGAACCGGGTTCCAAGTTTGGTTAGTTGAGTAATGGGGGAGACCAGACCCGAGAAGTTCTTGATGAACTTCCGATAAAAGTTTGCGAACCCTATAAACTGTTGGACGCCTTTTTTGTCCGTGGGTTCAGGCCAATCTAAAATTGCAGAGACCTTCTGGGGGTCCATCGCGACCCCCGCAGTGGAGATAATCAGGCCTAGAAACGTGATGCTAGATTGCTCGAAGCAACATTTCTCCGCCTTGGCATATAACCCATGCTGCCGCAACCGCCCCAATACCTTTGCCACATGCATCCTATGATCCTCCAGGGAGGGTGAAAAAATTAGTATGTCGTCCAAGTAGACGATAACGAAGACATCCAAAAAAATCCCTGAAGATGTCGTTCTCGAAATGTTGGAAGGTGGCTGGTGCATTGCACAGCCCAAATGGCATGACCAGGTATTCAAAGTGGCCAAACCGGGTGCGGAAGGCCGTTTTCCACTAGTCCCCCTCTCTTATGCGTACCAGGTTATAGGCCCCCCTTAAATCAAGTTTTGTGAATATAACCGCAGCCTTTAGGCTCTGAAACAGTTCTGGTACCAATGGCAACGGGTAACGATTTTTGATCGTGACCCTGTTCAGCTCCCGGTAGTCGATACAAGGTCTCAGGGTCAAAAAGATGTTGAAGCCCTTCTGTCTGTGTTGGAGAGGGATACCCTGCTGGTGAGCAAACTCTAAATCCAGGAAACAGCTGCATGCCCCCAAATCAACTATGGCTGTCACCTCCACGGTCCTTTCTGAAAGCTGAAAGGAGAGGGGCACTACTAAGTATTGCGAAGGACAGGTATTGCTAATAGACAAGGAAGAAAAACGGGTGCACTTACTCATTTTCAGTGGGCAGGATCGCACCATATGACCAGCTTCACCGCAGTAAAGGCAGAGGTTCTGGGCTCGTCTGCGCTGGCGTTCCTCCGGTGGTAATTTAGGCCACGCCAGGCCTAGCTGCATAGGTTCCGGAACATCTCCTGGTGGTGGATTCTGGATGCTTTGTCGGGTTGATTGGCTGGGGCCTAGGAATGGACCCCAGGTATTTCCGCGACCCTGGCCGGACCTCTCGAGCCTGCGTTCCCGCAGTCTTTGGTCAATTTTAATTGTCAGGGCAATAAGGTCTTCTAGAGACTCGGGAACCTCCACCCGGGCCAGCTCATCTTTCAAGGGATCGGAGAGCCCCATACGGAACTGGTGCAACAGAGCAAACTCGTTCCAGCGTGTGTCCCCCATCCACCGCCTGAAATCAGAGGCGTATTCCTCTGCCACCCGCCGGCCCTGCCGGAGTGCATATAAGGTCACTTCGGCAGAGGCTGCCCGCTGTGGGTCATCATACAAGATGGCCATTGCTTCAAAAAAACTATTGACCGATCCCAGATGAGGATCACTGTTTCCCCTTAACCGGTGGGCCCAATCCTGGGGTTCACCCTGCAATAGTGAAATGATGAATCCTACTTTCACATTTTCGGTCAGAAAGGTACGGGGTTGTAGCTCAAAGAACAAGAGACAGGAATCACGGAATGACCGGAAGCGCGTGCGGTCCCCGTGAAAACGCTCCGGTAAGGGTACTCGGGGTTCCGCCATAGGGAGTGGGGCGGAAGCCCCTGAGACTGGCTCCTGAGCTACCAGGGCCGGGGGTGCAGAAACCGGGGCCTGTGGGGCAGGGTCAGAAATAGAGCAAGTCTGGAAGCGATTCTCCAGCTGCATGCATCTGTCCTGCAGGGCCGTTACGGCCTGCGTCAAATTAGCTAGGTGCCTGCAAATTTCCTCTAGCGGGGAGGGCCCTCCTCTAGGCTCAGTCATGGCCTTCTGGTACTGTAAGGGACCGCCCGGCGGTACCACTAGCACTCCACTGATCAGACGTTCGCAGCGTACAGAGTCTAAGCCATAGAGTACTTGTTCACCAGGGCCCCTGATGGTGGGGATGGACTTGGAGTACCCTGGGACCAGGTCGTGACTACTGAGGACACTCGTCAGTGGTAGGGGTATTCGCCAGGGGCTCCCACGGGAGAGAGCCAGGTATGAGGAGGTCTGGAGACCCCGTTGAGAGGGATGGATGGATGGCTGAGCAAGTGCAAGGTCATACAAGCCAGGTCGGTAACTATGGGGACGGTGCGGTACAGAGCAGCGGGCAAAGAATAGTCAGGTCACACGCCAGGTCAGCAACAGCAGGTCAGATTCAATAGGGGGCATTCAGGAGAGAGGTCAGGCAAGTAAGGGTCAAGAACAGGAGAAACAGCAAGGTCAGGGCACAATCCGGGTCAGCAACTTACTTTCACAGGTTTCACAGGTACACAGGATTCAAGAGACCAGAAGGCACTGAATGACAGCTCAGGGCCGTTTAAATATCCCGCCCTGTGCTGTCATTGGTGCCAGGCGCGCGCCCGTGGTCTCTACTGCGCATGCACGAACCTGGTTGCCGCGGTCGGCCAGGTCCCGGCGCCCGCGTCCCTGCACAGGGCGGTGTACTGCGCCGAGCCCAGCGATCCCCGACATCATGACTGTTGGGTCTATTGGATTTCTATTACTCTATTACACCTGTTAGTAAATTATTTGCCATGTAGAAATATCATTTCTACCAAAAACAGTGATTGATCAGGTTAATGTCTGACTGCTATTATTTTGAACACAACTATATATATATATATATATATATATATACATACATATATTTTTTTTATTATGTTGTTTGTAAGATTTTTAAGAAACAAAAATGTACACATTCTACTGCCACATCTGCTAGGTAGGAGACTACCTTAGATACCACTTGCAAGGATTCAAACACTTGTTCAGAGTGATTTTCCTGAATGAAATGTCCAACCAGCCAGTCTACCCAGACATCTACATGCCTAGCCACACAAGACACAGCCAAGACCTGATCGTTTGTGATGTCATCACACATCTTATAACCAGGAAGTGGTCCGTTTAACTCCCAGGATAAGTGCTTATCATGTTTAAGCTTGTAAGTGGTTAGTACCTTTCTAATAAATTTCATTATATAGTTTCACACTATGTGGGTTTTCTGGCTTTTCAGTGTCATGCGTGAATACCCCATATATGTGGATGAGGCACTTATGAATTTATAGTGGGGACCCCGAAGAGGCTCAGGTTCCCAAGTAGGGATCACACAGATACAAAAGTGCATGTGACTCTTTTATTTTAAAGAGTTTATTAGTCCAAGATAAGAGTTTTATTGTGCACAAGATGGTGGAACATCGAAAATGTGTTGTTTGGAGTACAAACTTTCCACAGTTCTACTCAACATTTGGGACCGTTTGTTTTATATTAACCTCTCTGGGACTATTACTATTATTATTTGTAAATTTGAACAAGGGCTCACATTTATTTTGGGGCACCTCTATGTATACTGTTTTCATTTGAAGCGCAGCATCTTTGCTTCATATTTGTTACACAATTTATAGATTGTTGTGCCAGTTGCTAGCAAAGCATTTTAGCTCAATTTTTTGGGGGGATTCATTAGACAGACATGTTACCCCTGCAATAGCAGCATTTCTATTTCCATAGAGAGGACCCTGTGGCTGAAATAGCAGGAACTGATGTCAGATCCAAATGTGATGTTGGGGCCAAACTTTGCCGCAGAGTCCTAACCTGACATGACACGGACCCAAAGATTCCTGAGACCAAAAATGATTTCAATCTCCCAGTGACATAAAGACTAGAATAGATGTCAGGCCTGGACATTATATTGAGGCTAACACCGTGTGGAAACAACGAAGCTTCAAGCTAAAAGAAAAAAAAGGCCATAGCTGGATCAGCTTTAGGAGTTGTCCCCCCAAAAAAAGTTGGGGCACGATCCTGAAAAACATATCCAAAAAGGGAGGGGGGAACGTATCTGGCAAAAAATCCTGATAGGCCACAAGGGGACCACTGACTCAATGGCTATCTGGCCAAAAAAAGAAAAACATTTTTGTGTACTCCCAGATGGTAAGAGACACAAACTAAAGGGACAAAGGGGTGGGAGTGGTTTTTAATCTGTTGGATTGTTTCCTGCAGAGAAAAGGACCATACATCTCTCATGTTGCGGTCCTGGAATATGACTGAGGACATACACAGCTTAAATAATGACAAGCAATTTGTTATCCAGTCTTTTTGGTTGGGATACTGCTTTTTAGCCAATCCTCTATTTTACTAAGTGATAAACATAATGGGGCAAAATCTTGTTAGAAAAGGAGTTACATAGCAAAATATATAAAATTCAAAGCATAACTAAAGAGAGTGGGAGTATAGAGACTCTGTGCAAACATGCAAAACAAGGAAAGGAACCGTTAATAGACAGAATCCATAGGAGAATAAAAATGTCTCCCTGCAGATACAAGTATATGAGGATAATCCTAATTATATTAATGTTCCATAGCAAGCTCACTAGGAAGTGATTTGGGTACACAAAAACTGTTACATGATGCTGGGTTTGGAAATAGAGCTCTACGACTAGTACGCACAGTAGAAGGCTTTGGAGATGCCATTAAAGAGCCAAAATACAGATTTTACATTGAAGATATCACTTACGAAGATATATGTGCCATAGGAAGACACAAGAGAGTGGGTACAACATACAGTCAGGTCCATAAATATTGGGACATCGACACAATTCTAACATTTATGGCTCTATACACTACCACAATGGATTTGAAAGGAAATGAACAAGATGTGCTTTAACTGCAGACTGTCAGCTTTAATTTGAGGGTATTTACATCCAAATCAGGTGAATGGTGTAGGAATTACAACAGTTTGCATATGTGCCTCCCACTTTTTAAGGGACCAAAAGTAATGGGACAGAATAATAATCCTAAATCAAACTTTCACTTTTTAATACTTGGTTGCAAATTCTTCGCAGTCAATTACAGCCTGAAGTCTGGAACGCATAGACATCACCAGACGCTGGGTTTCATCCCTGGGGATGCTCTGCCAGGCCTCTACTGCAACTGTCTTCAGTTCCTGTTTGTTCATGGGGCATTTTCCCTTCAGTTTTGTCTTCAGCAAGTGAAATGCATGCTCAATCGGATTTAGGTCAGGTGATTGACTTGGCCATTGCATAACATTCCACTTCTTTCCCCTAAAAAACTCTTTGGTTGCTTTTGCAGTATGCTTTGGGTCATTGTCCATCTGCACTGTGAAGCGGCGTCCAATGAGTACTGAAGCATTTGCCTGAATATGAGCAGATAATATTGCCGGAAACACTTCAGAATTCATCCTGCTGCTTTTGTCAGCAGTCACATCATCAATAAATACAAGAGAACCAGTTCCATTGGCAGCCATACATGCCCACGCCATGACACTACCACCACCATGCTTCACTGATGAGGTGGTATGCTTAGGATCATGAGCAGGTCCTTTCCTTCTCCATACTCTTCTCTTCCCATCACTCTGGTACAAGTTAATCTTGGTCTCATCTGTCCATAGGATGTTGTTCCAGAACTGTGAAGGCTTTTTTAGATGTCGTCTGGCAAACTCTAATCTGGCCTTCCTGTTTTTGAGGCTCACCAGTGGTTTCCATCTTGTGGTGAACCCTCTGTATTCACTCTGGCAAAGTCTTCTCTTGATTGTTGACTTTGACACACATACACCTACCTCCTGGAGAGTGTTCTTGATCTGGCCAACTGTTGTGAAGGGTGTTTTCTTCACCAGGGAAAGAACTCTTCGGTCATCCACCACAGTTGTTTTCCGTGGTCTTCCTGGTCTTTTGGTGCTGCTGAGCTCACCGGTGCGTTCCTTCTTTTTAAGAATGTTCCAAACAGTTGTTTTGGACACACCTAATGTTTTTGCTATCTCTCAGATGAGTTTGCTTTGTTTTTTCAGCCTAATGATGGCTTGCTTCACTGATAGTGAGAGCTCTTTGGATCTCATCTTGAGAGTTGACAGCAACAGATTCCAAATGCAAATAGCACACTTGAAATGAACTCTGGACCTTTTATCTGCTCATTGTAATTGGAATAATGAGGGAATAAGACACACCTGGCCATGGAACAGCTGAGAATCCATTTGTCCCATTACTTTTGGTCCCTTAACAAGTGGGAGGCACATATGCAAACTGTTGTAATTTCTACACCGTTCAACTGATTTGGATGTAAATTCCCTCAAATTAAAGCTGACAGTCTGCAGTTAAAGCACATCTTGTTCATTTCCTTTCAAATCCATTGTGGTAGTGTATAGAGCCATAAATGTTAGAATTGTGTCGATGTCCCAATATTTATGGACCTGACTGTAGGTTGCACAGCTGCTGTAAGTGACAAAGTACCCACAGGTCCAGAAAGTGTCTTATGCAGAGCTTATAGCACATATATAATCATCGGAGAGAGATAACACATGATGGGTATACCAGAGGTCACGCATTCTAATATATCTTTGTCTCACCCATGGACCTACTCACAAAGCGAGTCATCAGAGGCTGTGACACATAGCTGCAGATTGCCTTACAGGTCCAGAGAACAAATCAGTACACTAGTTGTCTGCTGAGGGCCACAAGCAGCTCCCCGTGCCTGAGTCACATTACAGGCAGGCCTTGTAATCTAGTCCAATGAAGGACCTCCAGGAAGTGCTGAGGAGTAGCTGATGTGTAGAGACCAGCTCAAGCAGTGTAATAAAAGCCTTGCTTGAGGAGAGAAAATATTCACCAAGTATTTAAACGGTTACAGAAGGGAAAAAAAGTAAAATTATAGATAAAGATTTCCTCAGCAAGCCTGAGAAGAACATGTCAAAATTCATAGGACACCATCAAAAAACATAGCAGTTGGGATGTTTTTTGGGCCCGCTTAACAATTTTCTTAAGACAGTTTCTTCATCTCTTGAAGGCAGCAATATAACGCAGTTAAATATGATTGGCTACTGTGCCCCTCAATGGACAATACAGAAATGTATGTGTGTTTCCCCTTTTAACATTCAGAAGCAGCTTTGCTTTATACATGTCCCTGATCAGGTCTTAAATGTGCACCAGTGCAAGGTTAAATGAGTTCTAAAGCCACAGCACATACTTTCATTTTTATAGCATCGGCATTGTAATAGCAATACAAATGACAGTTATTTTTGACAATCTAATGTAAGCTTATTTGAAAATGATTTTATGCAGTGAGCGCTGCCTTTCTGTGAGCCATCTCCTTCAACAGCTTCCTGGATTTTCTGCATGCTTTTCAGACTTCTTCCCAGCTCATTACTTTGGACTTTAAAGACCATAGGGTCAATTTACTAAAGGTTACCGCATGCGATAACACGTGACGTGACTCATTTGCATAAATTATTGCATACAGTAACAAAATGTCCAATTCACAAAAAAAATAAACGATTCTGAGGTATTTAATGCAAAATTTAAAATGTGTCAGTAAATACCACAAAAAAAGCTGTTAAGTCCAATTTACAAACATAACAGAAAGTAAAAAAAGATGTGATATTTATCACCAGGGATTTGCTGGTGGTATCACATGCGGTATTTTTTCAGATGTAGCGGGACCTAAAGGGCCCATTATGGATGGGGGAGGGGAGCCCCACACTGTTTTTTTTCATTATTTGTAATTGCCCGCATGCTTTGTTTACATTCAGCTGTCAGTGGGATACTTACTGACAGCTGATGAGTCATCCATTGTTAAGGATGACACGGCTGGCTTCCTTAACCAGCTACCGTGTGATAAATTAGCTCATGAAAATATGCGACAATTACCGCAAGAGTTATTTACCACAAAATTCTTAGTGAATTGCACATTTGCAAAAAATTTACCACATGCGTTATTTTACCGCATTTTTTCAGTCGTTATTTAACTCATAGTCAATTGACACCCATGGGGTCAATACACTAGGAGATAAATAGTGCATGAATTTTTGAGTTAAAAAAACTCATGCGGTATTTATTTCGAAAGTAGTTAATTCACTAAAAAACATGCGTTATTTACCGAATGTGTAAAATATTTATGTTTTGCGATATTTAGCACTTTAATTTTGCATTATTTTTGGTGTTGTTTTTTCACAATTTTTTCTTTGCAGGCTAACATTGCACCAGAATGCACACAGCATTGACTGTGAAAACATTATAGTGTGTTTTCATTCACAAAATGATGAAATGTTACAATGTATTTTCATTCCTGAGCTCAGAGGAGAACATTTTTACACTGATACATTGTATAGTTTTCACTTTCTGGCCACTGCAGAGTTCCTCTAATTCAGGGGCATTGAATTAAAATTCACAGAGGTCCAGTCACTAACATTTTCTTCCAGCTGAGGTCCGAATTCCACGTTTGCTTCTTAATGGCACCTTCGGCAAATCAGTATCGTGCAGCTCGATTTAAAAAAAAGGGCCAGGGACTTTTTTCTTTGCGTTTCTGCATGCAAGACAGCCCATTGAAATGAACAGGCTGCCTACATGCAGAACATAAGTAACAATGATGGAAACCTATCCTCAGATCTTTCAGGTCACAATCCTGTTATTAACAACAGTGTTAATACCCCCCCCCCCCTTTACATCACAGTTCCATCCCCTTTGCATCAAGATCAGCCCTTCACATCACTCCGCCAATTAATATCACCTCACCTTCACATTCCTGTTCTCTGCCTCCTTTATATCAGCTCCCTCCTCCTTCGCATTACTGTCCTCGGCCCCTCTTCATATCACACCTTTCACATCCCTGTTGTCACCCCCCCCCCTCTTTTGTATCACCCTCACCTCCTCTTTCAGTTTTCTGTCCCCCTTTATTTCAGCCTACTCCTTTAAATTCCTGTCCTCACCCCCTTCACTTTCCTGTCCTCACTTCTACCATTCCTGTCCTCCCCTTTATATTACCCCCCTCCTCCAGATTCCTGTCCTCTGTCCCCTTTCACAATATCCTTGGCTTCCCCCAAATCCAGCAGTGACTGTAGTTCCCATTCATCTCCTATCTACAAAGGGCAGAAGGTGGGAGGCACATCAGTACACAGCTGACATCGGAGGCCGGACAGCTCAAGATTGATGTCGGGAGGCACATCAGTATACAGCTGACATCGGAGGCAGGACAGCTCAAGATTGATGTCGGGAGGCACATCAGTATACAGCTGACATCAGATGCAGGACAGCTCCAGATGGATGGTGGAAGCTGCACAACTTTTCTTGCAACCAGTCATGTGCTGTTTAACTTTAAATGTTAACGTGACAGTTCCAGCCCTCCATCTGGAGCCTCCAATGTCCGTTCTAGACTGATGTGCCTCCTGCTATCCATCTGGCGTTGTTCTGTCTCCGATGTCAGTTGGCTGAGGACAACAGAAGTGATGGCAGCTGAGCGGAAGAGCTGGCTCTTAAATGGTGGGACTGCGTCCGGTCCGGATGGGACAGCAACCCGGTCCAGATCTGGACCGCGGTTCACCATTTAGTGATGTCTGTTCTAATTGTTATTTCGTACATTTCTAAAATGCCACCACCAAACACCAGGTGATGAATAACTAATGTGTTTTTTAATGATTTATCTAATTTTTTTGCAGTATTTATCCCACTATTTTACCAAATGTGTGGTATTTACCTCATATTCGATATTTCACTTTGATTAACTGACTCTTTTATCTCATGCGATATTTCTGAAAAATGAGTCACGTGGTCTTAATATCGCATGCGGTAATCTTTAGTAAATTGACCCCATGTTACCCATGGTAATTTGCTGTCTCTTGAAACAACTTTCATCACTTCTGTAGTTCAGACAGCAAGCTCTGTGAAATGTGTGACACAAGCAGTAACAGGGCATAGTGCATGTGCCACTGTATTCAAGGAAATAAATGTATGGGATTTTTCAGACTTCAAGCACCTTTGTAATAAAACAAATAGGCTAGAAATAATTGAAATTCAGTGTGGAAATGAATATATGATTTTAAATTTTGAACTTAGATACACTTTAAAAATTGTTGCAGATTCAATAGTAAAATGATCATTTATGTATGTAAATGTGTCAGGTTTCATGCTTAATCTTGGTAGTACAAAAAGTACATCATAAAATGTCTTTAATATCTTAATTTCATACAAAAGAGCAAGAACCATCATTTTATCCAAAAATACCCAAGGATGAAATTGGTTCTCTTTCCAAAACTCTCTCCATAGATTCCAAAACTATATCCAAACATTTTAATGTGCAGACTATAAAACTGCATAGGGTGATTCCATCAAGACTCAGGGTTCCTAAAAAAGAAATATGGCACGATGACTCCAACTGTAATTACAAAGACTTTTCATCATCTAGATGTTTCATTCTTCCAAATAAGGACTGATAGAGTTCAGTTCTGTGGGAATATAAGAAAAACGGCCTTTAGTCATGTGAGGTATAATTGATACAAAGCTGCAATCTTTTGTGAGCCAAAGTCTAACAAAAAATATAATAAATTGCAGACTGCAAAACAGCCACAAATGTTATCTGTGCATTCTCAAGCTCCACTTCTTGGATGTGTTTAACAAAAGCAGTGGACATGGATGAGGTGTACTTACTGTGGTATATTGTATACAGTAGTTATATATTAAAACCAAAGCCTGAGAACCACAGTGCTGCATGTGTTAAAATGCACTGCAGGGACAGAGGAGATGTATGCTCCATTCACCATTCCTCAAAGAATACCAAGAGCTCCATGCCAGGCCGACATTCTATGGGCCTTTATACAAACTGAATAAGAAAGCAAATTGCCAAGCACCAGCCTATTGTTCTAAGCCAACATTACACTGTTTCATATTAAAATAAGTGATGTGTATTGATGCTGAAGTCTTTCTTCACATTGCACCATGCACACTAGCATTATTTCAAGCTCCTAGAAGCTATCAGTTTTTTTTTCTGCTCTTAGAAGCTAAATAGCGTTATCTTATGTATCCATGCACGCTATTTTAGGCTAGTAGCATATTTTCAAGCTTCGCCATTGAGGAACAGAAAAAAAAAAGTTTTTGTAGAGTTTTTGGGAGCGTTTTTCCAGCACAAAAAACGCTGAATGCTCTTAAAACGCTCCTAACAGCTTTTTTCTAGCCTTTGTTGTTCCCTACATGTGCTGTAAAAATGACAATAAAACTCTAACACTCCTAAACACATCTAAATGCTACTAAAAACTAGCATTTTTTAATCGAGTTTTTTCCAGCATATTTTGGGCTTAAAAAATGCTAGTGTGCATGGAGTGAGTGTGGCTAGTCTCCATAGGCAAATCACCTATTGGCAAACCACTGATAAAACGAATGTGAAAAAATTTTAAGCATTCAGCAGCTGCAAATGTTACTGAGATTCTGATTTCCTGTTGCTAAAGGGGATGTTGGGTGAACTCTAGTGAAAGTGCTTTGATTAGGTGAGTGACACTTGCACTGATATTTGAAAAGGTGGTAAATCTTATCACAGGTATTCAGTTGGGAAGTAACAGCATAATGGTAGGTAAATCGATAACTTTGCCCCAAAGTGTTACTTGAACTAGGTTTTGGCAGGTGGAATCTGGGAGAAATATAGTGGTCATTATTAACCACTTGCCTACTGGGCACTTATACCCCCTTCTTTACCAGGCCAATTTTCAGCTTTCAGCGCTGTCGCACTTTGATTGACAATTGCGCGGTAATGCAAGATAGTACCCATATGAAATTTTTATAATTTTTTTCTCTCAACTAGAGCTTTCTTTTGGTGGTATTTAATCGCTGCTGGGCGCTTTACTTTTTGCGCTATAAACAAAAAATGTTTAAAAAATTTTATAAAAAAAAAAGCTAATTTTTCGTTGTTTCTATTATAAAATTTTTCAAACAGGTAATTTTTCTCCCTCACTGATGTGCGTTGATGAGGCAGCACTGATAGGCAGCACTGAAGGGCACGGATAGGCGGCACTGATAGGTAGCACTAATGAGGTGTCACGGATAGGCGGCACTAATAGGCGGCACTTATGATGGGTACTGATAGACAGCACTGATTGGTGGCACTGACTGGCATTACTGTTGGGCACTGGCAGCACTGCAAGGCATTGACTGGCGCAACTGCTGGGCACTGACTGGCACAACCGCTGGGCACTGACTGGTGGTACTGACTGGCAGCACTGCATTGATGGGCACTGGTGGATGGCACTGGTGGGCACATGTGGGTGGCACTGCTGGGCACAGGTAGGTGGCACTGCTGGGCACAGGTAGGTGGCACTGCTGAGCGGCACTGCTGGGCACAGGTGGGCAGAACTGGGGGGTGGCACTGCTGGGCACCAATCATCAGGGCACTGATCATCAGTGCCCTGATGATCGGTGCCGATCCCTGCTCTGAGAACTGCTGGTTCTCGGCAGTACTTTCCTCGCGCTCTGACAGCGTGAGGAAAGTGCATTTCCGGTTGATCAGCGTTTCATTGGACATGTCTGATCACGTGGTAAAAGGCCGCTGCGATTGGCCTTTTACCACATCATGTGATCAGCTGTGTCCGTAGGACACAGCGATCATGGAGATCGCCGGGGGCGCGCAGGAGAGCGCATTCTGGGAGGACGTCATATGACGCCCTCCCAGAACTAGCCGGCCGCAGTGTAGCCATCATTCGGCTATCTGCAGTTAGCAAGAAGTTAAGATGTATGTAGAGGCAACTTTTTTGCATTTTGGATTGATTACAAGTTAAATTTTTATTGTTATCTTTGTTTCTGCAGTGGGATTTACCCACTTTACTTGTCTTGGTGACTGTTGTCATCAAGACAGAAAGTGGGAAATCCAAATCTTTGGAGCAAGAGGTGAAAATCCTCCAAAGGGGACAACTGTTCCTGTGACAACTCTTTAAAGTGATATTAAATTCTTTTTTTAAATGACAAACATGTCATACTTACCTGCTCTGTGCATTTGTTTTGGGGGGAGCTGCACACATAAGGTAAAAACCTCCAGCCTTCACAACCACTTTATCCCCTTGACGCCGACGTAACAAAAATATGCGGCCTCACAGAACTGGGCTTTTTTCCATGAGGCCGCATATTTGCGTACCTGTCTTTGTGCTGGGAGCACGCTACACGGTGTCACCGAGAGCACTGGGGCCCGTTCTAATGATCGGAACCCGGGACTCCCAATTCCGGGTCACATGATCGCGTTGATAAAAAAAAAAAAAAAGGGATAAATAAATATTAAAAAAAAAAAAGAAAAATACCTAGATGAAGGTTTGATCTAGTTCAGTGCCAGGGTTAGTGTTTGGGTCAAAAGTCACGATTTAAAAAAAATTTTGGTGTCAGTGTCATTATGTTTTAAGTAAAAAAAAAAAAAAAAAAAAAAAAAAAGACAAAAATAAAACGTGCACTATTTTTTCTGGGCTGTAGTATGGGTACAAACAACAAATAACATACACATATACAGTTGTGTCCAAAATTATTCAACCCCCAATGCTGTAAAGGGGTTTAGGGACTATAGTGTACATTTGGAATTGTATTCAGAATCAAATCCTACAAGGACGTTGTAACTACCCAAATGCAACTAAAATGACATCAATTGTTTATGTAATACAGTAGTAAATGGTTCTTATGTGGTTTCTTCATTGCCACAATTATTCAACCCCTTAAAGACTACCACTCTGAAGAACAGAGGTTCATACAGGTGCTTTCCATCAGGTATTGAAAACACCTGTGGATGTCACCGAGCAGCAATCAAGCATAATAAGCACCAATTAGGCAGCTTTAAAATGACTGTGATACTCAGCTCCTTCTAGACATTTACTGGTGTGGTTACAAACATGGTGAAGGCAAGAGAATGGTCCAGGAAGACAAGAGAAGAGGTGATTTCTCTTCACAGGAAGGGCAATGGCTATAAGAAGATTGCAAAGATGTTAAACATACCAAGAGACACCTTAGGAAGCATCATTCGCAAATTCAAGGCAAAGGGCACTGTTGAAACGCTACCTGGTCGTGGCAGAAAGAAGATGCTGACTTCGACTGCTGTGCGCTACCTGAAGCGTAGAGTGGAGAGAAGTCCCCGTGTGACTGCTGAGGAACTGAGAAAAGATTTGTCAGATGTGGGTACAGAAGTTTCAGCCCAGACAATAAGACGCACACTGCGTAATGAAGGCCTCCGTGCCAGAACTCCCAGGCGTACCCCCTTGCTGTCTCCAAAGAATAAGAAGAGTCGACTGCAGTATGCCAAAAGCCATGTGGACAAACCACAAAAGTTGTGGGATAGTGTTCTGTGGACTGATGAAACAAAATTAGAACTGTTTGGGCCCATGGATCAACGCTATGTTTGGAGGAGGAAGAACAAGGCCTATGATGAAAAGAACACCTTGCCTACTGTGAAGCATGGTGGAGGGTCAATCATGCTTTGGGGCTGTTTTGCTTCTGCAGGTACAGGGAAGCTTCAGCGTGTGCAAGGTACCATGAATTCTCTTCAGTACCAGGAGATATTGGATGGAAACGTGATGCAGTCCGTCACACACCTGAGGCTTGGGAGACGTTGGACCTTTCAACAGGACAATGATCCCAAGCATACCTCCAAGTCCACTAGAGCATGGTTGCAGAGGAAAGGCTGGAACATTTTGGAGTGGCCATCGCAGTCACCAGACTTAAATCCGATTGAGAACCTCTGGTGGGACTTAAAGAAAGCAGTTGCAGTGCGCAAGCCTAAGAATGTGACTGAACTGGAGGCCTTTGCCCATGAAGAATGGGCGAAGATACCCGTAGATCGCTGCAAGACACTTGTGTCAAGCTATGCTTCACGTTTAAAAGCTGTTATAACTGTAAAAGGATGCTGTACTAAGTACTAAGATTGAATGTCACTTGGGGGTTGAATAAAACTGATAATGCTGTGAGCACAGAAAAGACATTTGTGGTTATTTCATTATAACTGTTATGTTATATTTGTCTGACCTACAAGTGCCTCTTTAATGTAAATGTAAGCAAGATGACTGAATGATCAAAAGCAATGTCAAACTGGCCAAAACACTCAATTTCAGTGGGGGTTGAATAATTTTGGACACAACTGTATGGTATAGATGCAATCGTCAAGAGCTGGAAAATGTATTTTGGGTTGTTCTATCGAGGTAGGTTATGGTAGTAACAAGAAACACACAACTAAATAAAAAAAAATATTTTGTTTTACTATTTTGGGCCAGTCTTCCTTTGATAAGAAAAAAAAACAGGAGATATCCATTACCATTTACCACCAAATGAAAGCCCAAATTGTCCTGAAAAAAACAAGGTATAATTCACCTGGATGTACAAAATAGCTGTGATGATATGTACAGTTTTACTAACACATCAACGTTGCGAAATTGTGCTTAGGCATTTAGATTTGTTTTACCCTTAGGCGTGAAGGGGTTAAGATGGCAATTCTCTTGAACTATTCTGTTGGAGAGATTTCCTCTCATTTCCAGTTTTGAATCAAGGGCAGGAAATGTCAGAAAAAATCTCCCCAGCAGGAAAAGAAATGCAAAAATCAAAGAAAAAACCTGACTCCTAGGGTTTTAACAGCATTCCCGCTGCCCTATAGTAGAAATACTGCTACAGCGTGGTAGAGTTGCGCAAAATTACGTATATATATATGATTGGCATATCCGGGTAGGGCAGGTGTGCGCGCTACCCTACTGGCACCCATCGATCGCCGAGTAACATGACAGGGGAGAGACCTGTGTGTAAACAATATAGGTCTCTTTCCTGCCAGTAGTAACATGCTTCTGTGTATTTCTCTGTACAGCAGAGAAATACACAGTAGTAGGTTTCCCTAGTAAAACACACACAGCACAATATGTTAAACAGCACACTGTTAACCCTTTGATCACCCCAGAGGTTAACCCCTTCCTGCCCAGTGTCATTAGTACAGTGTCAGTGCTTTTTATTAGTGTCATTGGGATGTGAGTGGCAGTTAGTCAGTTTCCACTTAGTGTCAGAATGCCCACTGCAGTTCCGCTATATGTCGCTGATCGCAGCCATTACTAGTATGCAAAAAATATATAAAAATTCCAGTATATATACCCCCATTTGTAGATGCTATAACTTTCACGTACACCAATTAATTTACATGTATTGGGATTTACATACATTTTAGCCTAAATGTATTACGAAATTTGATTTTCTAATTTTTTTTACTGGATGTTTTATAGCAAAAAGTTATACATTTTTTTTTCAAAATTGTCAGTCTTTTTTTGTTTATAGCACAAAAAAATAAAAAAACACACAGGTGATCAAATATCACTGAAAGAAAGCTCTATTTGTGGGAAAAAAGGACATAACTGTAATTCATGTACAGTGTTGCATGGTCGCGCAATTGCCAGTTAAAGTAACGCAGCATCGTATCTCAAAAAATAGCCTGGTCAGGAAGGGGGGTAAATCCTCTGGAGGGCAAGTGGTTACCCCTTCTCTGCTCTATTTAAAACAAACATTAACTTAAGATGCCTAATAGCCATATACATATTTCAGAAGATCACTAACTAAATGTGTATGTGTGAGAAAAAAAAGAAAACAGGTAAACACAAAGTTCACTTCTTAAAACGCACAAAAAGATGTACATTCTTTCTATAAATATCAGCTCCTATTAGTCTTTAAATCCAGTCAGATACAGATGTCACACAGAAGGGTACTGAAAACATCCAATGAATCAGTCACACAAATAAATAACCATCTATAAAAGAAACGCATACAATGCTGTCTGTCGCTATTGCAGCAAGGAGTTGGATCTGAAAATTGCTATACTGTATATGAATGTCAAAGCACAAATATTTCAGATTTATAAAGCAGTCTGTGTTTTGACAGATCTATAGCATTACTGAAAAGTATCAGACATACCGTTATCCTCTGCCGTCACTCTGTTGTCATGAAATGGTTAAAATTGAAGTACAATCAGAGGTCAGGGAATATGTCCTCTTATGTGGTTCTTGCCTTCTCCATGCACTGCTATGCCAGTGTAATTTCTAGGTAGTAAGCACCACTTACTGTCCACAGCAGGGTTTACATGTCAGCAGCTGCCGCCGCATTGCTGAAACTGGTATTTTCACAGAGCATCATTTCACACACAGGTAGGCAATGCTGATGAACATGCCGTTTTTCTCACGTCAAGCCAGCCTGGAAAGTTGCCTGTGTTCAAACCAATAGAGCTCCTTTGGGGAACTGTTTGTGTGCGACATAAAATGCACTGTATGGGACTGCACACTGTAATAGCCAGAATCAACTGTGTTATGGATACAAAGGTACAGACATTATATAACCTGCAGTTCTCTGGAGGTTTGATAACAGTAATGCTGCTTATATATAGTTCAATGAGAAAGTATTTTGTCCTCATCTGGATTTCTTGCTGTATGTGAAATTTTAGTTTCTTCAACTAAAATCGTGCAAAAAAAAAAAAAAAGGTAACTATACAAACAAAATAGTTTTTATTTAAATTATGTATTTTTATTAACTGAATAGAGTGTTTCCCCACTCCAGGTGGCAATACAGTAAGTCCTCAACTTACGAATATTCGAGTTGCGAACTTTCAAAGATGCGAACAAGCATTCACATGCCAAATCACGAAAGTAGCTCACGTTTCTGCCGGACATTGTCAACTGTGTGCACCCTCTGCCACAAACGGTTGTTCTGCTGTGTACTTTACAGTTTAGCAGTGCTTCTCAACCTTTTTTCAGTCAAGACACCCTTTGAATATATGGACAATTTTAAGGCACCCTCTATAATTATGGACAGTCCTGAGGTACCCCATTCTAAAATGTAAAAAACTATTCTAATAGTTTAATAAAATGCAACAGCATCCACACATGTAGGACACCCAATGCTAGAGGCGATTTATTCTTCCAAAGGAAATACACTTTTGCACACTGATCCTGACTAGTATGCCAATGTTTCTCTTCTCCCTCAGTTTTTCTCCATCACTGAGCTAATGTGACCCCAGTGCTGACGGAGAGGATGCAGGGGAGGGTCAAACAAGGATGCTGTGTCATTGTTTGTCAGGATGCCGAAGGCTAGAAGGCTGCAATGGTGCACAACGAAGACCTGTGGCTTTGTGTAACTAAAGGTCAGGCTTCTTCCACCCGCTGGCTTGTATACAAGTTTTGGGCAACTTTTAGACATTTTGCCAAGGCACCCCTGAAGAAACCTCAAAGCACCCCAGGGTGCCTGGGCACTCTGGTTGAGAAAGGCTGCTGTATAGTATAGTGTACAGAAGTACAGTGTTGATTTCAAGCCTAGGATGTCTGGAAACAAGCATAAAAGCAGCAGTCTTGTCTGGTCACCCCTGTATGTCAGCTCTTGTACTGTACTACTGTACTTTTCAAGGTACTGCAAGATTAAACCTCCTTTCTTTACATTATTTCTTGTGTTTGTTTTTTATGCATTATTTGTGTGAAAAATATTATAACTCTTACTTTGTTGGACTTACAAACAAATTAGACTTACAAATGAACTCCCAGAATGGAATGGAACTTGTTCGTAAGCAGGGGACTTACTGTATATGAAAAAGTAATTGTTCCCTACATCTTACACCCTGATCACACCGATCTGACTTTTAAATTACGTGACTTCCAGTGAAGTCGCACAGTTTCAAAGTTGGATGTCATTCCGACTTGAGGTGTGACTTGCAAGATCTGCTGCTTGCAAGATACAGTTGTCTATGCAATTTGCCCCTGAAGTAGTACATGCACTACTATAGAAATTGGTGCGGCTCTGACCAAGTCAGAATTGCACCGATATGACCACTTTAATTGCCGACAATAGGGTGCGTCTTGCCATGCAATTTGCAACTCGCATGCATGGCAAGTCGCACCCGGTGTGACCAGGCACATAAGTTCCACTATCCGGAAAAATGTTTTACCGCAATTTTTCAATGTGGTTTCCACATGTAAAAACAATCAGTATCTGAAATTTTGTTTCAATATTTATTTATTTTTTTCTCCACATTTACATGCAGCCCAAACCGTCTAAAAAAACTGACAATGATAAGGATTGAATCAAACATTGCCCAATACAGTTAATTAAAGACATTATCTATGCGCACATTAACCTTCCCCTATGCCAGTTACTGTGGTAAATACATACATATTATGCTATTTATTCATGCATACGTAATTTAATATTAGATAATACCTGAGGATCTGAAAACAATGCAGTGTCATGTAGAATTGTGTGTGCTGAGCATAATTCTTTAGGTACATTAACATGACATACCAGATACATGATCCAGCAGAAAATGGCTGGATTGGGTAACACCCAGGCTTTATGACTCTCCACTGACAGTAAGATATGCACGCGTGTGAATGTGTTTGCATTTACTTTTACATGTAGTGTAATGTGCATTTTCTATTTTTCTCACTAAAGACTACCATAAGAAAGACTTATCATAAAATGATAGAAAAATGATAGCCTGTCCCCTCTTCAAAAACAAAATAAAGCGCAATCTAAAATGTAATGATGTTCACACAATCAACCACACCAAGCTGTCAAAACAAACCTTTCTATAGGAAATGTGGGTAAAATCACATTCTGTATGAATGGCATGTCAAGTATTGCCCTTCAAATCTAAATTTTATGCTAGAAGTTGTATGGTATCTGAACTATACAGCTTTTTCACAGAAAATAGTCTATGGCACTAGATCTGGCTCCAGGGGAACAACTATGAGCAGAGGAGTTGGAGTGGCCCACTCAGGTCTCTTTTCCCCAAGCTATTCTTCTGTTCCAATACTGTTCCCCCTGCCTTCTCCCACCTTAAATCGGACATTGCACTAATAATCAAGGTCTGCTTAAAAATTAGTGCCCCCTCCTCCATAAAAATAGAAGCATTAACATGAAAAGAAGTGAAGAAAAAAGTAAATATACTTCCCTTGACTTCCATACTGTAGATTGGTTGTCACCAACCTTCTGCAGAGATCATACCACTAGATGCGTCAGCACAGTGCAAGACCATCTTCTTATGAGAAGGTGCATCGTCACAGCACCATTGCCTAGGTGCCATGGGTGGAAGCTAGGGGGTTACGTATGTATGTTTAGACTGCAGGGAGCATTTACTCTCTGGCTGATATACTGTAGCTACCAGTCAGAGGCTGGGACTTAAAGTACACTTCCAGAAAGTAGAAGTGTTGACATGTGACCCAGAGGGTGTACAGTGTTTGAAACCAGGTATGGTACTTGGGGAAAATATCCTACTAGGGGAGCTACTAGTTGGAGCGGGTATATATTCTTCTGGGGGAAGGTATATTATCATGGGACTATTTATTTCAGGTACTTATATAGCGCCGTCAATTTACGCAGCGCTTTACATATATATAGTACATTCCCATCAGTCCCTAACCCTCAAGGGGAATACAATCTAAGGTCACTAACTCACATTCATACATACACATATTAGGGCCAATTTAGACAGGATCCAATTAACCTACCAGAATGTCTTTGGACTATGTTGTTGATAGCTTTGTCTATTGTCAAACATCAGTGCAATCTGTCCACCAATACTTTGACACTGCCATATACAAGAAAGAGTGGTTGTTGGTTATGCCTGTGAAATTGTATCACTGTGAAATGCACCAATTTCTGCAATGGGGTTCAGACATATGTAGACTCAATTTTGTCTTTTTTTTTTAAACACATTTTCAAAGGACATTGAAATTGGTGTATATTAAATAACACTCTATATGTCACATTAATGTCATTAATATTAAAACTTTTCATTTAAAAAAAAAAAAATCTCAGTAATTTTACAATAAATATTGCATGTCACCAATGTTTGCTCCTGCAAGTGAAAATGTGTTTTGGAATAATGGGATTGTGCCAAAGCACTGGACTGTGAACTGAAAGAATAAAGCTCACATGCTGCACAGTGTGACCTTACCCAAGTCATTTGTCCTTCCCAGAGACAATTCTACACCTGCAGCATAATATAGTGTACATATACGTGTCTCTGTAGCAATATACTTTTCGCTATCTATTTCTCCCAGCCACACAAAACACGTTACAATTACAAGTAGCGCACGACATTACTTTCACAGGATTGTTCTATACCACAATTAGATTTTAATCACTTTCACATTCCTGAATCCTGGTCACAACTACTGTATTTCTAAGCTATTCCTTAAACAAAATTAAACAACCTAATCTGATCAACACCCACACTAATAGCCAGGATAAAGATTCACATTATAAGGGTTGGCATATAAAAATTAAAACTCACTATATTATTGATACATCTAGATCTTTCACATTACAATTAGGCCTTTTACAAGCGTATGGACACGTTTAAAGGCATCAAGCACTTGGGCATTAATTCATTACATTGGACAGAATAATTATTTAATATTTATTCAAGCACTAAATGCACCTAGTGTTAACATGTGACAAGTGTTCTCTCTGCCAAAAAGCTGCTGCTCCTGGACACACTAGCCCTGGGGTTTTTTTCCTGCTGGTAAAAGTCCCTGCCACTTAAAGCTCCTAAAAGTCTATGTGTGCATGGACACATAGGATAACATGGAGAGGCATTTAGAAGCAGTATAAAAAAAACAAAAACAAATACACCCGAAGTCCTCAAGCACACTGGACATGTTTACAACAGCTGTTTTTGGCTTTTGCAGGTTTTTTTCTACAGTCAGTAAACTCTCCAGCATGTTATCCTATGTGTCCATGCACACATAGGCTTAAATTAGTCTTTTTTTGCAGGGGCGTTTATTGGCTGGAAAAACCCTGGTAAATGCGGTAAAACGCGAAAAAACAGTGTTTTTTTACTTTTTTTAGAGCAAAATTTTGGGCGTGTGTGTAAAAAATGCAAACGCGAAAAACGTGACTAAACACTAATGCAAACATGCAAAAAAATGCTGAAAACCTCTAGTTTTTAACGTGACTTTACACAACTAACGCTACCAGCATTATTGAAACGCCCAGTGTGCATGGAACCTAAAAGTGGCTGCAAAAACTCCGTGTGCATGAGGTCTTAAAATCTGTTTGTGTGTTTGCAAGTAACAAAATTTATGTACCAAAACATATGTAAACATGTTAATATTTCATGAAAAATACTTAATCTTCAAAAGATTCAAACTCCTGCCTGTCTTGCATTACCCTAATGGGTCAAGGGATTGAGGTTTGCTTATAAGCCATATTTTAATTTGAAAACTGTGGACATCACAGATCCAGAAAAAAAGATGGTGAAAAATCTATTTTAAGCCCGCTAATGTGTTCATAATTATCATTTAAAGGGGTCTTAAACACAGTTTACATACTGTACCATGGTTGAAATAGAGTATGACTATTTAAAGTTATTATTATTATTATAAGTTCCCATTCAGAGTGGAAATCAGGCTGACAGTGGGTGGTTACAAACAGATTCTTATAATTCAAGAACAGACACTTATAATGCAACATGTGATCAGGCGCTGGGAGATTAGGGTGGGGTTAAGACATATGTATACAGTTAGGTCCATATATGTTTGGACAAAGGCACAATTTAATTTTTTTTCAGGTATTTACCAAAACATATTCAAGCTACAGTTATATCATGGATATTGGCTGAGAGTGCACACTCTCAGGTTTAATTTGAGGGTATGTACATCCAAATTAGAGGAAGCGTTTAGGAATTACAGCTCTTAAGAGTAGCCACCCCCCCTTTTTCAAGGGACAAAAGTAATTGGATAATTGAATAAAAAGCTGTTTTATGGCCAGGTTTGGGCTACTTCGTTATTTCTTCATCAATTAAGCAGGTAAAAGGTCTGGAGTTGATTCTAAGTGTGGTATTTGCATTTTGAATCTATTGCTGTCAACCTACATCATGCGTTCAAAGGAGCTGTACATGCAAGTGAAACAGGCCACTGTAAGGCTTGAAAAATGAAACACATCCATCAGAGAGATAGCAGCAACATTAGGAGTGGCCAAATCAACAGTTTGGTACATTCTGAGGAAAGAAGAACGCACTGGTGAGCTCAGCAACATAAAAAGGCATGGACATCCACAGAAGACAACAGTGGTGGATGATCGCAGGATTCTCTTTATGGTAAAGAAAAACCTATTCACAAGATCCAGACAAGTGAAGAACACTCTCCAGGAGGTGGGCGTAACATTGTCAAAGTCTACAACCAAGAGAAAACTTCACGAGAGCAAATACAGAGTGTTCACCACAAGATACAAACCATTCATAAGCCTGAAAAATAGAAAAGCCAGGTTAGACTTTACCAAAAAAACATCTAAAAAATCCAGACCAGTTCTGGAAAAGCATTCTTTGGACGGATGAAAGATTAATCTGTACCAGAATGACAGGAAGAAAAAAGTGTGGAGCAGGCTTGGAACAGCTCATGATTCAAAGCACACAACGTCATCTGTAAAACATGGTGGAGGTAGTGTGATGGCATGGGCATGAATGGCTTCCAGTGGCACTGGGTCATTGGTGTTTACTGATGATGTGACAGAAGCAGCTGGTTGAATTCTGCTGTGTTTAGAAATATACTGTCTGCCCAGATTCAGCTAAATGCAGCAAAGTTGATTGGACGGCGCTTCACAGTACAGATGGACAATGATCCAAAACACACTGCAAAAGCAACCCAGGAGCTTTTGAAGGAAAAGACGTGGAATATTCTACAATGGCCGAGTCAATCACCTGATCTCAACCCAATTGAGCATGCATTTCACTTGCTGAAGGCAAAACTAAAAGGCAAAAAGACCCACAAAGAACAACTGAAGACAGCTGCAGTTAGAGCCTGGCAAGACATCAGAATGGAGGAAACCCAGTCTTTGGTAATGTCCATGGGTTCCAGACTTCAGGCAATCATTGCCAGTAAAAAATTCTCAACATTGCCAGTAAAGGATTCTCAACAAAGTATTACAAATGAACATTTTTTTATGATTATATTCAATTGTTCAATTACTTTTGGTCCCTTGAAAAAGGGGGGATGGCTACTCTTAAACCCTTCCTCCAATTGGTATATACCCTCAAATTAAGCCTGAGAGTGTGCACTTTCAGCCCATATCCATTATAGAACTACATCTTGAATATATTTTTGTAAATACCTGAAAAAAACAAACTGTGCCAAATATATATGGACCTAATATATATATATATATATATATATATATATATATATATATATATATATATATATGTCAGCCTCCTGACTACATCCAAATTAAAAAACGATTTTCATATACTTTGGTGGGCAAAATATTTCCTAAGTACAAAAACACATTTTAATTTCACGGAACAGTTTTTCTAGGTTTGGCTACACTAACCAAATACAAATGAATGCTACTTACTCATATTTCAAAGAAAAGCAGCACTGCTATAAAAAGTAAACAAGAAGTGTTACGTTCACCACGCCAGTAAAGGTAGCGTGCTTCCCTGTTCGACCTTTCCTTTCCCCAGTCACTGTCATTAGGTAGTAATGTAACATCTGAATGGAATAACCCAACAACTCAGAGTGAATTTCAGTAAAGACCAGTGGTACAAAGAAGATGAAAAGAGGCACTACACCCAGACATACATATACTAAAACATACAATATACAATACAGGAATATTCTTGCAAAATAAAAACCTACATGTCTATTCAGCAAATTGTCCTTTTTAAACCACAATATTATTATTATTAATATTATACAGGATTTATACAACAGTTAGCCAGCTTACCATATATGATGGTTTATGTGTTGTAAAGTGCTGCGCAAAGATGATTCATTGTGTGTGATAGTGTTACTGACAATTACTTGGTCATACAACACTATGCCCAAATTAATTTTATATATATATATATATATATATATATATATATATAAAAAAAAATGAAAGGCACCCCATAGACCCCCCAGTCAACCTACAACAATTTCTATGCAAAAGAATCAACCAAAACATACTGTATACATGATCACAACGATACCACACACCTCCATGTTAACATGATCTGCAAGAAACAAATCCTCGTTACCTGTCGCATGGCACCCTGCCCATCACAATACCATGGCTGCTTGGCTCTCTCTCTTTACAGCATCAGATCTCTCTCTGGTTTTTCCCTTAGTGTCTGTGAATGGTGTGAGTGCTGTAGACAGTGTGGTGCTAGCATTGTTGCTGTCTGTAGCAGGCGTTAGATAGATGCAATCGACAGCAGAGGCAGAAGGGGATGGATTGTTTACAGTTTGTGTTTGCACTTGTAATTTCTGTGATTGGTTCACAGAGATCAGAAGGCACAGAATAACTCTGACTGGCTCTCTGTATTTTGTTTGTGATCTCCGTTGTTCAATGACTGCTGGATCACATGCACATAAAGAGTGCACCGGCTCCCAGTGGACCATCAGGAAATACAATGGAAGCATTTTACTTCTGAAAAAGCTAGTTGCTTGGCCATCTTTGGTTTCAAATACTATAGACTCTGAACAAGACTGCAAAAACTGAAGTTATGGTGAAGTCCAGATTTCTGTATTACTACCCATAGAGTCACTGGATCAGCAATTCCATAGTTCTTTCAATGCTGCTCAGTTTTTAGCCACTTTGAGTATGTAAATTTTTCAGTAAAGGAGTTTATACATCTACAAGGTCCTTGAGAACCCTTCCACTGATAAACAACGTGTTTGGCTAGCAGTCGACTTTTACATGCATGGTGCCAGCAACATAGAAAGAGGGGTCAAGGAAGTCACAGATGAGGTCAGTCTCTCATTCCTGATGGGCCAATTACCTTTCCTACCACCCTAATAGCATTTATAAGAGAAGTTCACTTTTACGGTAGAAGAAAAAAAAAAGATAATTTTCTTCCTCCAGCACCTGGCCTTTACAGAAATAAATTAAAATATATCTAAAGTCAAAACTTTTTATTAAGATTTTAAGAAATTTTAACCCTTCCCTACCCTGTCTGGATATTTTTTGCAGCTTGTGTCCACCTCTGGCGATTTCCCTTCTATCCCTGACTCGGAGACACAATGGAAATTGAAAAGAAATCTCTAAAGTGAACAAATTCTCATTTTAGAGAGCTGTCGTAGGTGTTCATATCATAGGATTTTTTTATCACCTCTTGCTCTGTACTGTAACATTTTGGGTGTCCCTTCACTTTATGTGACAATGATCACAGTCACCAGGTTAAATAGTGGGTGAATGTCCGTTGTGTGGACATGAAAAGCAATCAAAGCTTTTTGACTTGTCTTAGCCCTGGTGGCATGAGGTCAAATATTTGCACTAAACAGAGATACTGACCATAGCTATTAGGTGCTGCAGTTTAATTACATAAAAAAAATTGTCTCACACCTTTCCCATGTCTAATGGAATGTTCTGCCTGGTGGTAATGTTGTGTACAATGTATCTCTTTAAGCATAGGGAGTGCAGTTGGATGTTTTTGTGTGTGCCCAAACAGTGCATTGACAAAATACTGCAACTACAAGAAATATCACATTAAATTTATTGACAGCTGGAGGTTCTCACTGTGATTGGGTCATACAGCATTGAAGGCACATACCAGGAATATATGGAATAAAAAAAAAAAAGCTAGACTCCCCCCCCCCCCCCCCCCAAAAAAAAAAGCTTCACTATTCCATTGTGCCAGTGAGATACAGGCAAAATGAACCTCTAGAGAGTTCTCTGAAAGACAATGTGCATCTAAACTGAGTCTTCATGGCCACAGCTGCAAGACAAAATAAAATGCCAACAAGTATAGGTGCATACTGGGAAGGCTGCTTCGGCTGTGCCTTCTCCCTCAAGCATTGTCGTGTTTCAGGAGGCAGACCCAGAGATCCAGGAACTAAAGGGAGATGGACTACTTTGCCAATAATGAAAATGGCGACTGTGAGGACACTTGGAACGAACAAATGGTAAAAAAAAAACGCCTGCAATCTGTAAGTATTTGTTTATAGATTGCTATTACTAAACATTTCTAAAAGGTGCTGGTTGTTGTAATTTTCAAGGGTTAAGTTCTCCTTTATGGGCACAGATGGAACATATGCCACTATGCATACATGATCCCACAGTGGCCATCTTGGATTCTGGAACATGAGTTGTTTATATGATATGAAGTGCCTGATTGTCATCTTTTCATTGTAAGTGCATTTACCATATTAAACTGGTGTTTTAATCAGGATTACACTATGAAGAGCCTGGGTTTTGCTTTTTCATGATATTATGTCCAACTGAGTATATACGCACAGCGATCTGATATAACGCAGCAGTACCATCCTTTAACATGTGATTTTGAGGAAAGCTGGATATCTTGGATTGATACACAAGTGCTGGTTGACCAAACTTAATTGGGGGTCATATGATTCTAGTAAGCCTCCCTTTGTTGAACACCAATGTGCTGTGTGGTTCATCATTAAGAAGTTCGGTATCCACATCTGTCCTTTCCCTCATAATCAAAGGGCCACTGAATTTACAGTTTTTGGCTTCATATTTGGACTCCTTTGTTTTATTTTTTTAATCTGTGGTGACACATAAGAGTTTGATATATGGTAAGCTCTGAGGAGCAGGGCCCTCCTATCCCTCTTGTATTGAACTGTATTGTTGCTGTATTGTCTCCCATTATATTGTAAAGCACTGAGCAAACTGTTGGCGCTATATATAAATCCTGTATAATAATATATTTTCATTGCACTATTGTTTTGTAAAGTTGTCCAAGTTGGAAACTGTGTTAGGTGCATTTTGTGATATCTTGTATTATTCAACCTGTTTATAATACGCCATGATGTATGTTAGTGCTAGTTTTTCTTTTTATTGTAGTTGAGCTGTTATGAGAAAACAACTGTAGGTAAAACAAGTACTGTTCTTGTCAAACTGTGGCTGCTTACATATTTGATCTCATTTATGGTGGACCATAACACGCAATGCAGGCCCAATGAGATCAGCTGAAATACAAAAGGCTCAGTTCCCACCAATGCTTTGCATTCTTCTGTATTTTGTGAAAATGGAACATACATCTCAAAGTGTTGCATCTTCCATTACAAAACTGTAGCAACAAGAAAAAAATTCCTCCAAAGGAAATGGAGTGGTGTCCTAAAATTAACTACTAGAGAAAATTTTTGCTAGTGTTCATTGGAGAATACAGGACTTTTTTTTTTGGTGTCCTTGCCCACTGCTTGTTTTTTTTATGCCCTTGCAACCCTTAAAGAGTAGTGCGATAATTCACACTATCCCTTGCAGGGCTTTAGGTCCAAAACTACCATCCACCAATGAAGTCATGTCCTTCCTATAAAATTTGGTTATGGTGTGGACCAAAAACCAGGCAGCAGCCTTACAGATCTGAGATAAATAATATATTTGCTGGATGGTACAAGTAGTGCTCACCACCCTGTAGAATTAATGACAGGGAATGTGCCAGAGAACCTGAGATTTGTTTTGATATGGCTGCATTGAAAGTCGAAGAACTCCCACAGGAACCATCTGGAATGAAAAGAGTCTGCCTTCCTATTCTGGCTGCTAGCACCCATCAATTGTGTAGCGCAATCAGATACAACAAAAGCCAGACTAAACAAATGTATGGATCAAGGAAGTAGGTGGCCTAAGGCCACTTGTTTACAAATAAACATTTAATATAAAGGTACAATACAGGTTTTGGAAAAAAAGCAGCTAAAGTTATTTGCCTTCAGGTTCCATCTCTAGAACATTTTATTTTAGCCCTCTCTTTGTACATGGCAGGCAGGGATGACGACAGGGATGAATCGCTGCTCTAACTCATTTAAGCATGCTTAAGCTATTGAACTCTGTAAAAGAAGGCATTTTACAGCAAATGAAGCAAACCTAGTTTGGTAACAGGAAAAAGGAGCCCAGAGTACTATGAAATTACAAAATATTTATATGCATTTTTGTTTTTAGAATTCGGTAGCTAAGATTGCAAACACAATCTATATTCCCTGTAAAGGAAAGCAATACAGGGGTTAGGAAAAAAAGGAAACACTACATGATTTTCAGGGGTGAAAGTGACGACAAGTTTCATGTTGAAAGCGGAAGTGATGTAACATTCTTTTGCTTCCGCTATGAGATAAGAGACCAAGCTGTTGGGAGAACTCACTCTCATCATTCACTGCGTGCACTGCTAGTAAGACGGAGTCGTGTCAGAGCTTACTGAGCTTCAAAGAGGGCAAATTGTTGGTGCCCGCTTAGCTGGGGCATCTGTGACTGAAGTTGCCAATTTATATGCAGTATCGTGAGGTACAGTATCAAATGTTATGACGGCATATACAGTTTCAAGAAAAACATCATCTAATGAGCATAAATAACCATGGTCGACATGGTCAACTGACCGAAAGAGACAAAAGGACATTGCACAGGATTCTGACCTGGAATAAGAAAACAGCTGCTGCAAAAGTGACTGGAGAGCTTAATCTCAGTCTTCACGGGACTGAGACTGAGATCTTCAGTCACTAGGTGGACAATATGGATCAGCTCTCTGCCTGGACTGGCTCTGTGATGTCAGCCAACAGTGGGCTTTAGCCCTCTGTCAGCTGAAAATGGGTAACAGCAGTACAGAATGAACTGCACTTCTGTGATCCATATTAGAAATACAGGCAAAAAAGCTTTGGCTTTACTTCTTTTAATTTAATTTCTTGGTAATCACAATGGCCCTTTTGTGTCATGGACCTGAAAAAGTAGGTAGATCATCCTTTAACTATCCTAAAGTCAGCATAATAGCCAGGCGACTATTGATTTCAGATGAAGGTCTGTAATGGCAACCCACATATTTTTATAAACATATGTTTAATTTAAAGGAAATGTGTACTTTGAAATTGTTGGCGTTGCTGCTCACTCCTTCTGTAAATGATCCAGTGATTTCAATACTTGCGAAACTGGCTTGGAACAAGTATACTGGTCAGGAGCTCTGACCTGATTATCTTCATGCTGGTTTTTGTGCACTGAAGCCAGACAACCAGGCAAACCGCATTTTCAGAAAGTCACCAGCAATGGTGGCCCCCATATTTATCTCATTACAGGTTTTCTTTAAGGTCATTTATTGGGGTGATAGAAAGGATTAACATGGTTTGTGAAAAGAGGATGTGGCACAATCCTAATCTCAGTAAGAAACTGCCGTGTCCACTCAGCATTCCCTATGTAGATTGCACTATGCTGTAGCAAACCAAGTCAGTATTGTCACTGGTCAGCTGCACACTGGCTCTGTGCCCCAAGAAATGTTAAAATATCGTCAACTATGCAATAGTTTGCTTTAAAATGCTTGAAATATTACAAACATAACAACAAAATTTGCTTTTATTATCAGACTAGAGATTAATATTAATTCCTAAATATCATGAAAAGATTCCTGCAATAAGAAATGTTTGATACTCTAAGTAATAACTAACAAAGTTTCAGTCAGGTGGTCACAAGGTGGCACTGTAACATTCATTTCCAGAGGGGTTACAAAACTATATGTTTGCAAGCACAGGCCATAAATTACATAGTAAGCCAGCCATCATCATCACCATCATCCTAACGCTTGGAGGGGATTCAGGAAGGTCTGCTTCAATTCCCTCTCTTTTGGTCAGGTCAGGATTGGGTACTTTAAGCCTGTGCAAATGCTTTTAGCCCTGCGGCTTTAAATTACAAAAGATGACATGTGACCTGTGCCTTGCCTCTCATGAGATCAGCTGTAAGATTTATAAATATTTAAGGAGGTCAGTAATGCTCTAAACACACACAGAATGAGCGATGGAAAGTTAAAAAAAAGAAAAAAGTACCCAACTACAAATAATTAAGGTTTAAAAAAATACACATTTATATACTGTATAATGTACTGTAAATGATACTATATATTTATAAGTGTTAACTCTGGCTAAACATTTTATAGATCATGACATAAAAAAAAGATCAAACTGAAGTCTTTCACCTTGCTGTGCCTTCTCTGCACATTGTATCCCTGCAAATTGTATAGACTAGAGTGCACGCTTCTGTGCACAAGCACACTAGAATAAAAGCAGTGCAGTCTGCTTCCTTTTCCTGACCATGCTCCTGTGTAATGAGCATGTGATCATTAACTTAC
Source organism: Staurois parvus (assembly GCF_062004578.1). Lineage (NCBI taxonomy): Eukaryota > Metazoa > Chordata > Amphibia > Anura > Ranidae > Staurois > Staurois parvus. The sequence continues at coordinate 4,293,653 of NW_028317938.1, forward strand.
TGAATGAACTTTATATATAATAGTAGATGCGATCATAGTGTAGTTATAAAGTGTCGGTACCAAAAGACCGTATAAAATTATATCTATTTAAATATTTAGGTGAACTTTGGCCTGTAAATGAGGCCGATGGTTCTTGTAGCCTATCTGCAATTAGAAAAGTATTACCACAAGTAGCTGATTGTAGAAGATCCTCATTTTATGGGTTATGTCATACCAGCACAAACCACTTAAAGCTGATTTGGTACACTGGTATATGCACATATAGTCAATGTTTATGTAGTTCCTTTCTATAAAATTATACCCAAAGCCAAAGTATTTGTATAAAAAGTTTTGGTATAATCCAAAATTTTGAGTTGTTACCAAAACAAATACTAAGAGTTGTTTTCATCTCATTATGGAGAGACTCTCTCTTGCTTCTTTTTTGTCTCCAAGACAGGAAATGGAGGAAAATCTCCAAACACGGCTAAAAAAGACAGGGTTTTCAGCATTTCCTATTCTGTGCAAACATACAAAGATATAATTTGTATCTTCTTCAGTTAATCTGTTTAAAGCAGAAATTAAAGTATACGTTATTTCTTGTAGTTTCTATACTCCAAGGGATATTTTCAATCTTGTCAATCCTGTCCTTTAAAACACTACAGGAAATAAGGGGAAATCTCCCTGAAGTGAGGCTAATTCCAAATTTAGACAAATGTCACCAGAACATTTGTGCCAAATTTATAATAAATCTCATTGTCTTGCTCTAAGTGCCAAATCTAATATTTTGCATTTCCACTCACATTCTGTCTCAGGAACAAGGAACACCAGGACAAATAAAAATAAAAAATATAAAGCTTTGCCTTTACATACATTTAGTTTTTGTTCAGCTTATATAATGGTTAATATTTTGCAAGTAACCGTACATGTACAGGTAGAGAGTCATGTTCTTCTCAACCAAACCTCACAACTGATATTCATCTTATTTAGTGGGACTGTCCCTATTTTTTGAGCCAAAGCCCTCTGTCTTGCTCAGATGTTCCTCTTCTTGGTCTGATGTTTAGATCGCTATAATTTGTCATACAATTTAAGTATTAAAAAGTGTTATTCTCAACTAGATGGTTTATCCAACTATATTATTGCACTTGTTATTTTGAAAGGTCAGTAAAAAGGAAAATAGTGGTGAAAAAAAAGCACATGTGGATTTACCCAATAATTTTTGTACATTAATTTTTCATGGTCTGTGTAACTAGGTATTGTGGGGTAGCTACCATGTTCACAAAGGAAAATTCATGCCTAGGTTGATTTCCCCTGGAGGTAGACCAGCGGAGCTCCAAAGCTCACAGTGTTTTCCTGGCACTTTAAACAGCATAGCAGTGTAACATGCTCTTCACCTTATACTCCTATGCAGTGAAAACGTGTTCTCTGGAGTGACAAATCTTGCTTCTCTGTCTGGCAATCCGATGGATGTGTCTGGGTTTGGCGACTGCCAGGAGAACGATACTTGCCTGACTGCTTTGTGCCAAGTGTAAAGTTTGGTGGAGGGGAGATTATGGTGTGGGGTTGTTTTTCAGCGGTTGGGGTTGGGCTTGGCCCCTTCGTTTCAGTAAAGGGAACTCTTAAGGTGTCAGCATACCAAGACATTTTGGACAATTTCATGCTCCCAACCTTGTGGGAACAGTTTGGGGATGGCACCTTCCTGTTCCAACATGACTGCGCACCAATTCACAAAGAAAAACTTGGATGAGCGAGTTTGGGGTGGAGGAACATGACTGACTTGCACGGAGTCCTGACCTCAACCCGACAGAACACCTTTTGGGTGAATTAGAATGGAGACTGTGAGCTAGGGATTCTCGTTCGACACTAGTGCCTTACCTCAAAATTGCGCTTCTGGAAGAATGGTCAAACATTCTCATAGACATACTCCTAAACCTTGTGGACAGCCTTCCCAGAAGAGTTGAAGTTGTTATAGCTGTAAAGGGTGGGCTAACTCAATACTGAACCCTATGGACTAAGACTGGGATGCCATTAAAGTTCATGTGCATGTAAAGGCAGGTGTCCCAATACTTTTGGCAATATAGTGTAGTTCCTCCGCTTTCTACACCATCATCAGGTCATTCTGAATGCCGCCTCTTCACCCGTATACACAAGGCCTCCTGGGTCAAGCTCTTATCCTAATTGCACTCCTGTTATGACATGATGTTTTAAGATGTAGTGGGTTTTATAGTGAATCCAGCATGCTCAGGTTTTCGTAAAGGAGGATATTCTGTCCAGAGAGATATGAATCAATTCATCCACCTCTTCTTTCTTATTCAGCCTAATGAACCACATTCTCGCACAGTTGGAGGGCGAGTGTCAAGCCAGTGCACCAGGATGCAAAGACGGGCCGAGTTGATCATATGGGCAGTTAAAGATTTAACTTTTGACTTTCCTGGACCACACTGAAAGAAAAGGTCTTGGGCCACACATAAAATACACTATAAAAAAGGATAGCTGATGAGTAGAAAAAGTTGGGCAGATCACAAGTTAATCAGTGATATAAATAATGTACCTGAGTAATAAAACTTCATTTTTTTTTTTATTCTTTTTTTATAAAAATAAAAGAGCTCGACATAAAATGAGTGCAATATTTGACACTCTTTTTGATAAATTAACGCATCAATATCTGGTTCGATGGATGTAGTAGCAATTCTCAATGAATTCTCAAGGTGCTCATCAGATATTTTAGTTCTAATTTTGACCTGTGTGCGCTTTATCCTTGAAGATAGTTACTAACAAATATAGGTTTTGCCAAAAAACGGATACATGAATAAGGCGTGATTGTGAAGAGTGTGATATTTTTCTTTGGGAAGATAAAACTTATTAAAGTCCAGTAAAATTTTTAGTACTGTCACACTACAGACCAGTCAGTCTAACATCAATAGTATGTAAACTATTGGAGAGGAAAAGGGACTCTATCCAAGAATTTGTTGATGAAAACAGTATCATTAGTAGTAAGCTTGAATTTATGAAAGGCCAAACCAATCTAACATTCTACAAGGATGTGAGCTGCCAGCTAGATAAAGGAAAGCTGGTGGTGTATCTGTATTTTGCAAAAGCATCCGATAAAGTTCCCCATGAACGCTTAATTTACAAACTGAGGTTTGTAGGCATGGACTATAATGTTTGTTCTTGGATAGAAAACTGGTTACAGGGGTGTATCCAAAGGGTGGTGATAAATAGTGTGCACAGACTGGTCTGATGTGTTAAGTGGGGTACCCCAAGACTCTGTCCTGGGACCAATTCTGTTTAATTTTTTCATAAATGATATAAAGGTTGGTATAAATACCGCAACCTCAGTGTTCGCTGATGATACAAAGCTAAGTAGGGCAATAACTTCACAGCAGGACATAGAAACTTTATAAGAGGACCTAAAAAAAAATAAAGGGATGGGCAACTACAAGGCAAATGAGTTTAAATGTTAAAAAAATGTATAGTAATGCACTTAGGGACTAAAAATAGGAATGCAAGTTACTTGCAAGGAGGAAAACCTCTGGGGGAATCCAAGATGGAAAAAGATCTGGGGGGTCCTAGTAGATGACAGACTCTGCAATGGCATGCAATGTCAAGCTGTAGTAAGCAAAGCTAGCAGAATATTAGCATGCATAAAATATTCACTCAAGAGCTATAACTATAATCCTGACGCTTTATAAAACTTTGGCTCAGCCGCATCGTGAGTATGCTGTCCAGTTCTGGTCACCATTCCTCAGGAAAGATGTGCAGGAACTGAACAGAGTCCAGAGAAGGTCAACAAAGTTAACAATGGGACTGAAAGCCCTTCTTACTCTCTTATTCCAACTTATTCTCCCTGTATCAAGATGGCAACTGCCGTCCGTACTGGAAATGACATCACCATGCTTCCATCCAAACGGATGGCAGTCGCCAAAAGGACGGAAGCATGGTGACGTCATTTCTGGTACGGATGGCAGCCGCCATCTTGGTACACCCATGATCGTTCTCTGCAGTTTTATGCTTGTGGGTCTGTGGACACTGTTTTTTCTGTAAGTAGTAATTTTGATGGTTTTTCAATAAATGTTTCAAGCCTACTGCACTATGGGAGTCTTTTGTGTTCTAACCTTCTATATGGGGACCGCCTGAGAGGAGATTGGCTGATTACCTCCGTGTGGGGATACCACCACTATTGGTACATGTATGAGAGTGTTTGGTTCCACCAAGAGGATTTCCTGGATTATGGCCAAGGGTGCAGATGTGATTAGGATCACCCTTCTAAGTGCTACATTGAAGTGTGTTGACCCCTGGGGGTCACAGCGTGGAGGTGAGCGTGCACACTAGCTGGTATTTTTGTTGCAGTGATCACCGGACATTGTCACCTATTGAATGAATGCTGAGTTTTTTTGGACTGTGCACAATAATATTGTTTTTTGGTCACATTGTTGTTTTTTCACATTGTTTTTGGCACATGGTGGTTTATATTATGCGATTTTATATGATTTAGTACCTTTATCATTTATTTATTAGGTCACGAGTGGTTTTATATTCACTGCAATGAGCTTATTTATTCATTTTTTGTTCACTTTTTCACTTCATACATTTTGAGGTAGCGCTATATTCACGATCCACTTATTTGTTTACTTGCTACATTTTTATCATTCTATTCATTTCATTTATCATATATCATATATTGGTTATTGGGGTAGCTCAGCACCATTCCCCTCCTATACATTTTTGTATCACTATTTTGGTAATTTAGATAGGTGCTTGCAGCCACCCAGAGTTTGGTTTGGTTTTAGGATTGGCAGCGCAGGAAGTTTTCTGTCTCTATTTTTTAGAAAGTATTGATAGTTTTGAAAAAATCTTGGACGGGTATCTAAGCGAACACCGTATATAGGACATTATTTTTGACATGCGCACGCACACACGTTGAACTGAAAGGACTAGTGTCTTTATTAACCTTACCAACTACAATATATTGCAAGAAGTATTGGGATGCACATGAACTTTAATGGCATCCCAGTCTTATTCCATAGAGTTCAATACTGAGTTGGCCCACTCTTTGCAGCTATAACAGCTTCAACTCTTCTGGAAAGGTTGTCCACAAGGTTTAGGAGTGAGACTATGGGAATATTTGACCATTCTTCCAGAAGCACATTTGTAAGGTCAGGCACTGATGTCAGACAAGAAGGCCTGGCTCGCAGTCTCTATTCTAATTCATCCCAAAGGTATTCTATCGGGCTGAGGTCAAGACTGTGCAGGCCAGTCAAGTTCCTCCACCCCAAACTCTGTTTGACTCTCTAGACAGTTGACGACTTCAGGGCACTGTGCGCTTCAGCATGCGCTGACCCCACTCTGTCATTTTACATGGCCTACCACTTTGTGGTTTAGTTGCTGTTGCTCTCAGTTGTTTCCACTTTGTTATTATGCCACTAACAGTTGACCACGGAATATTTAGTAGCAAGGAAACTTCACAGATGCACTTATTACACAGGTGGCAACCTATCACGGTACCACGCTTGAATTCACTGAGCTCCTGAGAGCGACCCATTCTTTCACAAATGTTTGTAGAAGCATTCTGAATGCCTAGGTGCTTGATTATATACACCTGTGGCCATGGAGGTGATTGGAACACCTGAATCCAATGATTTGGAGGGGTGTCCCAATACTTTTGGCAATATAGTGAATATAAATATTTTCCTTCAGCCGTATGTGTTCGCATTTTTACAAAAATTCCCCTCCAAAAAAAAAAAATCAACGTTTTTAAATAAGTTTATGATTTTGTGTTGCGCTGCATTTATAACCGTCTTGGGTCACAGGTTGGACACCCCTGATATACAGTATTTCAGGCAGTGTTGGTATTTGTGTTACACATAATAGACATCGATCACAGGAAGCTGATGGGTAGATCATGAACAGGGCTGTGCCAATGATTCCCCCCAGTCCCTACTGCTCTCCTTTTAATAGGAGAGTGGAGTGAAAAGCAAAACAGTGCTAGATAGAGGGTGGGAGGAAGAGAGTTTCTTTATTTAACTTTGCAAGTTAGCCAGCAGGTGATTGGTTGCTAGCTGTTCCTAGCAACTAATTATGTGTGGGGGGCAGGGGGGGCAGAGGACACTACTGTGTGGGGGGGACAGGGTCAAAGAACACTACAGTAGAGGTGCAGAATACATCACTGTAGGGAGATGATGTGAAAGGGGGCAGAGGACACCACTGTGCGGGATGGGGGTAGGGAGTGATTTGAAGTAGGGTAGAAGACATACACTGTGTTCTTCATGCTGTCTTTACTGGGGGCTTGATTTTTTTTTTTTTTTTTAAAGGGCATCAGCGCAGCACCCCCTAGGCGCTAGATCTCAGCCTCTGAAAGGTTGATTACCCTTGCAATAGACCTTGTGGAATCTGTATGAAGACTTGAAGGATATTAAGTTTGAGACTGACAGCTATATTTTCTTTTTCTGTGTAAATTGTTGCGCTGGAGATGCGTTTACAAAGTAAGAAAGTATGCAGACCTCTTGGTACAACATCCAGTTCATGAGTAAAACACTTTCTTAGCAATTAAAGTAAACATATCCTTAGTCTGAGCAATTTGAGCAAAGTATCTTGATGTAAAAATACAATAGCAAATATCACACAGGGAAAACCATGCTATAATAATCAGGAGATCCAGAAAAATAGGCAGCTAAACTGGTTTGCAAATTTTAACTTTGCTTGAGGAAAAAAGAAAAAAAAAACAAAAAACAAAAAACAAAAAAAAAAAAAAAAAAAAACCAACAACAACTTCAGTACAGCCTCTTTACTGGTTCTATAACAATAAGGGCAATCTTTGTGACTACTAGGAAGGTTTAGTAGGTGAAAGTAACTGGGGTGGACTTTGACTTGTAATGAAAAAAAAGTACATTTACAAACAGCTATAGTGGTTTATATCTCTGGACCTACCAATTGTCTTGGTACTCCCTTTTCACTGAACGTAAATTTTGCTTGTGCATTTTGAACACACATCCAAATAGGAGTGCCAATTGCGACTTTAACCACTTCCCGTCCGGACCATGTATATAAATGGCCGGACGGGAGCAGTGCAGGGACGGGTGGCCGTTTATAAATGTCCTCCCCACTCCCTGCTTGTGCAGCAACGCGATCCGGTGCCCACTGTGTCTGGAGGACACAGCGGAATACTGATCGTTGTACGGGACCTCTGTTTTAGGTCCCGATGATGTGATCACTGATTGTCCAATCAGTGATCACATGAAGAGTAGTAATATGTAATTTCTGACATCATTGCTTGCTACGTGTGAAATCTGTGAATGATCACAGAGGTCACATGGTACAAGGCTATTCACAACAGCCTTGTACCATTTGACAAGCTGTGACCAATCACAGCTCTCACAGTATTTCTCAATGGGTGCAGGAAGTACTACGGTGTCACTATGGTGACACTGTACTGCTAGGGTGACAATATGTAAAAACAAAAAACAAATATAAAATAAATAAAATTGTGAAAAAAAATTTTTTGCAAAATTATAATTTTTGGTTATAAACTAATTTGGGTATTTTGTTTTACTAAAAAGATAACTTAATATATTTTGGCCAAGATTTATGAAGAAAGATTATTTATTTGCGAAAAACACTTCATTTCATTTATATAGCAAAAAAAATAAAAATCCAAGTGGTGAATAAATACCACCAAAATAAAGTTTTATCTGTCTCAAAAAAATGCTAGAAAATTCATAGGGGTACAGTGTTGCATGACCGCGCAATTGTCATTCAAAGTGTGATAGCACTGAAAGCAGAAAAGTGACCTGGACAGGAAGGGGGTAAAAGTGTCCAGACTTGAAGTGGTAAAACAAGCTGTTAGCAGGCTTCAGCGCAACTTGAAGATTGCTGGAAGCCTGCAGAAGCTTGCCTAAAGTGACAGTCAGCACTCAAATTAAGATCTATATAAAACTTTCCAAACAGGAGCTGAAAGGCACTTTAAAGGCTTTGAGAAAGAAGCTCAAAGCTAGCCGAAAGCTTTGCAAAAGCTTGCAGAAAGTTTCATAAAAGCTTGCTGTTCACACTGCTCTTATACAAGCAAGCCAGAATTTTGCTTCTCTATGCCACTGCATTCTATAACCCTTTTGCTGCAAGGCCCTGTGCTCCACTTTTAAATTCAGGTGGCCAGACCATTTTTGCAATTTTTCCATGGTTATGTAATTTTTCCTTCTACTGCTTTCAGGGTTTGTAAAAGTTTTATGGCTTTTAAAAGTTGTAAAAGACCCCCCCCCCCCCCCAACCATACATTTTCTGAAAGCACGACCAGCAAAATAAAACAAAGGTGCTATTGATTTGTGTTTGCTATTTTTGCGTGGATATGTACATGGAAAAACTTGGAAAAATCCTACTAATTCTAAAAGCCAAAACTGTATTGACAAATATAACAAATATTTGTAAATTGAAAACTGTAAATAAAAACTATTTACTCAAACATTAGATTGTATTGCCCCTTGAGGGTTAGAGACTGATGTGAATGTACAATATATATGTAAATCGCTGCGTAAATTGACGGCACTATATAAGTACCCATAATAAATAAAACCTGGAGGTTATTATTTTTCACTTACAACGTTAAGAGTTTGTAAAATACCTCCTAAACCATACATTTTCTACATGACCTGTAGAATAAAAAAATGTACTTCTGATATTTTTAAGCCCCACAGTAGTTGCACAAATCTTCATCAATTCGCTATTTCACCAAAAATTAAACTAAAATCATTTTTACTGGATACATATATATTACAAAATTCCTGTTAAGTTCCTACTAAATATAAAAGCTAAAACTATATTGAGTTAATAACAAATATTTGTACATTTCAAATTGCGTCATTTTGTGAAATGGTGAAAACTGAAGGTGCGCCAATAAAAACAATTTACTCAAAATCTGGAGGTTATTTTTCACTTATAGCTTTCAGAATTTGTAAGACTCCCCAAACCATACATATTCTGAAAACACAACCTGTAGAAATAAAAGTGCTACTGCTTTTCCAGGCTGTTTTCACTAAAAATACACGAATATCATTGTTAGTGCACAAAAACACAAATTCCTGCTAAATTGCTACTAAGGCCTTATTCACATGAGGTATACTATGCTAAATGTATGCCCATGGAGCGCCGAGTTTACCCAGTCAGGTGTTCTGTGCATCCCCAGGCTGCTGCTTCCAATCTGAGATCCGTGTGGGTGCATGTCCCCAAATGCAGTGTGAGATGAAGGACACGCACCCAGACCAACACAGATTTCAGATTGGGAGCAGCAGCTGTGTTTTTGCAGTTGCTAAATCCCAATTGATGTCAATAGAACTGCCTGCGTGGAGATGCACAGAACACCTGTAAATCCCCATGCAGGTAAACACAGCCTCGCAGGGGCATACACTGTAATATGCCCTGTGGGAACGAGTCCTTACTATGTATTTTTTTTTCATGTGGTAGCTGCACCAGTGTTCTTTTGTTTGTCTTTTTCCCTATGTTCTCCTAGTGATCTAGCCAGTAACACACCTCCTGTATTAGTTAGACAACTCTTGATGAATGAACACAGGAGGCACAGCAGACAGTAGCACTGTCTGGGGGGGGGGGGGGGTGCTAAATGTATTAGCAGATTTAAATACACTAATAAATTGAAGCCAAACTCCAGCTCAAACTTTAGAATCAGTTACAGCTTTCAGGTTATTCCCTTTGGGATAAAGGTTTTACATGGATGAAAAAAAATCGTTTTAAATCACCCTTGCCAGTTGTAAGTGGCTTGACCCATCCATGTAAATGGATACATTCTGCTGGAGAAAGCGTGTGCTTTTGAAAAGCAAATGACTTGCTGGCTGGATCACCAGATGAAAAAATAAGAAAGCAAGTCTAAAAGAGAAAACTAATCCAGCCATCACATCTAAGAATTGGTAAACTGTAATATAATAAATGTTTGCTTTTGAGTTTAAGACTACTTTAATCCTCAAACTGTGCTCACTGAGGATGCAGCACTGACCCTAGCCATGGGCCAGATAAAATCTCATAGTGGGCAGATCTGGCTGTGGGTCATAGTTTGGAGACAGAACTGCCCCTTGAACACAAATGTCACAGTAAGCATGTGGGTTAACTCACTGACAAGTGATCCAAATTAATGTAAAGTTATTTTAAATACTCAAACTTAAAATATACCCACTAAGGGCAACTAAAATTATCCAAAGATGACTCCATTTTTTCAATCAGTCAGTGAGCTGATTAAAAAAGTAAAACTGACTGGATTCCCCCAGGCACACAAGCGAGGTGGATGGAGGAATCCTCTCAGCTGCGCTATTGTATTCTGACAGCAGGGACTCCTCCCCTATCAGAATACACTGAAAAGAGCTGCAGATTATTGACTGCAGTGCTGATCAGATGAAAATTTACCAACAGTCCTGTTTGAGAGGAGTCATTCACAGATCGAATCCTCTTGAATGGGAACGGCCATAGATGAATAGAAATTTAATTCCATCTATTGTCCTTTAGTAGAAGTTCTAGATACTATATTTTATCAATAGACCGGTCAAAGAGAACATCAACATAATCTTGGCAAGATTTACAATAGTTGTAAAGCTTTTGAAACATAATTAAAACATACTGAAATGAATAACAGATTGTGTTTGCTAAATTTTGCAGTTTATTGGAAATATTCTAAATGCAAGCAACAACCTTTTTTGTCCTCTACAATTTCAGTAAGATGCAGCATTTCTGTCTTATCCATAATTTCAGCACATAGGACCTCTCCTGCCTCCTTTCGAATGCTGTGTGCCATCTTTAATGATGATATATGGCTGTCCTTTTCTGCTGCTCAACTGGGAGGAGGTATGTGTGTGTGGGGGGGTCAAACATATGACACTACTAGGCTGGGTATCAACAATCGAATTATAAACCATGTCAATCTGGGTTAATGCAAAGCTGTAATCCTCTTTAACAAGAGATCAAATCAGTGTCATGAGTTATGTTCAGTCTGTAATCAGATAAGAAACAGAGCAAGTCTCTAATAAAAGAGTAATGAGAGGCCTTAATGATGCTGTTAAAAGGTATCACAAGTTAAATTATTGCTCTTGTTCTAACCGATTAAATCAATGTTGCATATATGCAGCCTTGTCCTACCTGTCAGACTAACCTGTGAATTTAGAAAAGATAAACAGTTCAGGAAACCTCAATATAACTAATTCACTCACAAGAAAAGTGCAGCGAGGGTTTTAGTTTGAAAGCATTAAAATGGATTTAATGCACCCCAAATAACTGTGTTGTTTCATTGCAATAAAAGTGGACATATGGTAACCGAGAGGCACCAATATTCTCTCCGGACCATCAGAGGCAAAACGAATTTCAAGGAATGGTCCAACTGTTGCTTATGTAAAAAATGTACTAAGAGAAAAAATACGGCATACAGTTATAAATAGGGTCTTTTGAGTTGGGAGTTTATAGCTACAACTCTCCTCAGTCACATTTAAAAATTAGGACAAGTATACCATAAAAATATATTGGGACCACAATGCTTTTTTTCTTAACACTTTTCTTTTTATTCCCAGAAATTCATAGAATTCTTAAAGAAAATCCTTTCTAGACATCAATTCATGAATTGCAGCTAAAGTGTATCAGGATCATGTAGCAACTAAGCATTAAACTCAGGAGAATAGATAAAAACATACAAATGTTATGAATGGTCTAAGAAAGCCCAAACTTGAATTTGACTGAGATGTCAAGCTTAAAGTGAGTTGTTCCTGCTTCAAAATCAAAAAGTGTTGCCAAGCTAAAGCAGCTCATCAAGAAAAAGTAAGGTTATATTCCTCCAAACCACCTTGTCCTCAGCTGTAATCACTGCAACCAAAGTGGAGTAATCATTTAGTCACACAGACTTCAGCTTAGTCTGAACGACATTGCATACAGCAGCTATCTCATAGTGTTGAATACAGATTTGTAAGGGAACTCTACCAAAGTTAATGTCTAAATCCCTAAAAGAGAACTGCATATATACAGTATATAGCTTTTCAGTGCTTCTGGGGAGACTCTGAACGCAGTCAAAGCAGCCATCTCTCTATTGGTAGCTAAGAACTTTTTGGAGGAAGCGTAAATAAAGGGTATGTGTAGTGGCTTTGTACATTTTTTCTTATGTTATTTATGGTTTATACTAAAAATAATTTTTGAAAAAATATTTTTGTTAGGGCAATATAAAATACTGCATAATATTATTTTGTATGTCTTTTGTTACCCAGCAGGTGGAAATTTCTATAATCCCTTTGAGAAAAAAAAAAACATAAAAAACCCACTGATTCACAGACCTCAATAGCTCAGGCTACAGTCTACAAATAGAAGTAACAAAGTCAGGCCAGTGACCCATCCCTTATCAGTCTGCTCTCTCTGAGGTTTCAATCAGACAATGTCAGACAAAAGGCGAATACTGCTATTTAGATATATCATTAGTACTTTGGGAAATGTATTGTATTGAATTATTAAAGTGTATTGGTTGCTTTTTTTTGCAAATCCAAGAATGTATACAAACAATTGAAAGATATGTAAGACAATTGCTTAAAAACAAATAAAAACATAAAAAAAACCTGAAAAGTATTATAAATGATTTAAGAGAGAAGTATGGGTTTTCTGTTTTTTTTAGCTTCATCCTATTCCCTGTGAGCTGCGAATATATGAAAATCTTTCCAGCACTCTGAGAAGTGCACCCTGTTAAAAGCAAAGTAAATACCTGTGGGAGGTGCTTCAGCCTTCTCAGGATTCTTATACCTACAATCTTGTCTGGATCCACCTCCTTTGCTTCTCCTGTCGGCTCTGGGCTGTCAGCTCTCCCCCTCCTCCCCCTCTCACACAATACACAGCTCACAGCCTTTTTTATCTGGGAACTTTACATGACAGAACTGCAGAACAGCAGCACCCAGTGTGCAGATTTCTATAAGAGAATTGATCTGAGCTGTGTGTTGTGTGAGAGAAGGAGGAAGGGGGAGGAGGAGCAGACAGCCCATAGATAACATCAAACACAAGAGAAGCAAAGGAGGTGGTTCCAGACAAGATTGTCGGCATACAAATCCTGAGAAGACTGAAACCCCTCCCACAGGTAATCACCTTGATTTTAACAGAAAGGGTGCACTTCTCAGAGGGCTGGAAATATTTTTATATATTTTTAGCAGCTCACAGAGAATAGGATAAAACTAAAAAAAGAAAACCCGTACTTCTCTTTAAAGTACACTAGAAATACTGTATGATAAAAAGGTTCTATCAATGGTAACAATGTATAAAACGTGAGGAAAAAACATTTCTATTGCTCATAGCAACTACATTATTATTATTATACAGGATTTATATAGTGCCAACAATTTGCACAGCACTTTACAATATAAAGGGAGACAGTACAGACACAATACAATAAAAAACAAGAGGATTAGGAGGGCCCTGCTCATAAGAGATTATACCAGACACTGAACAGTTGGTAAGGTGGATGAGTCTGGCAGCAACATTCATGATAGACTGAAGAGAGGATAGCCTATGGAGAGGTAGGCCTATGAAAAGGGAGTTGCAATAGTCAAGGCGAGAGATAGCAATGGAGTGAACGAGTGGCTTGGTGGTTCCATTAGTTAAAAAGGGGCAAATTTTAGAGATGTTGCGGAGGTGAAGTCTACAAGCTTTTGACAGCAATTGGATTTGGGGCCGAAAGGACAGGTCGAAGTCCAAGATTATACCTAGTACCCTGACTTGTGGGGAGGGACTGATAGTTGCATTATTGATTTTGATGGAAAAATCATGGAGGAGGGCATGAGTGGGGGGGGATTATTATTAGCTCGGTTTTAGAGAGATTTAGTATAAAGAAGTGATATGACATCCATGCTGATATGTCAGTTAGTAATGCAAGAGGAGACTGAAGGAGTGAGGTGAGTAGAGAGAGAGATGTGGGTGTCATCGGCATAGAGATGGTATTGGAAGCCATCATAAATTATTTCAATGCAGTTAGAAAATTAAAGTCAATCCCCAATTGATCAATACAAGCAACATCTTAAACACTTTTCTTCATTTTCATTTTTTTTACAATAACTCTGCCACATAGCTTTTGTTATTTTCTCAAATGTATTTTTACAAAAATGGAAGGATGATCAAAATATACATAATTCATATTTCAAGGCAACTAAATTTACTAAACATGTAAAGAAAAATCACTCACTTGAGATATTGTATGAAGAGCGATACAATATAACAGGCATAAAAAATTACACATGACTGGCACTCTTGTGTTATAAATTACTTTAATACTGAACTAAAGAGCTGTATTTCATAAAAAATTCCAGCTCCCTTAGGTATTGATCTCGGTCCAAAAATACAACTTGGGATGCATCCAGATACATTACAACAAAGGAGAGAGAGAAATTAACTTGGATAATGCTGACAGCTGCAATAAGCATTTGTACAGGACTCTGGAAATTGGAATCATTTAGGGACGTTGAGGCGTGATGGAGGGAGCTTGAGGACATACTGCAGTATAATAAAGTTATGTCTTGACAAGGAGAAAAAAAAAAGAACTTTGTCACCTATAGTGCAAATGTACCACATATAAAGTGCTCCTGTGCAATAGCAAAAATCATTTAAGAATGAAGATTTCACATATTCTAAACCTTAACAGCATGTCTAAAGCCAACAAAAAATTAGTATATTGCAGCATGCCATTCCTACATTGGATATCTTGTTATTTCCTTTTATTTTCACCTGGTAATCCAGGAGTAACACACTTCCTGCCGTAGGGTGGCTTTAATTTATGGAAGTACATTAGAGCCACCCTTGGACAGCAGCACTGTCCTTCTGTGCAGTGGGTAGTGTTAGAGGTACTATCAAATTTAGATGGACCTGACAAGCAAAATTAAAGCTGAACTCCTGCTAACACTTTTTAAATTTACAGCAAACATTTTTGTTATCTTTGGGGATAAAGATTTTAGACAAATGAATAAATGCTGACCATTGTAGACCAAACTGTCAGTGTTTAATTATTTGTCTCAGTCTTCTGCCACTTCTGCTGATTTGATCTGTTAACAGAAGCTGAAAATAACAGACTTACTGGCTGGATCCCCAGATAAAAACTGCAACAATTTGTGTTGTTGCTTTCAGGCTTAGTATTAAATTGTTTCAAATAAAAGAAGAAAAGGTAACTATTATACAGAGTATGTGCTACTTGAAGTTTAGTTCAGGTTACATTTATTCTTTATTGTTTGTAAAAACATTTACATGCACGTGAAAGATAATAAAGATTACATTTGTGGGTCCTTTAGAAAATAGTCAATTTCTCAAGATAAAATAGGCATTAATAAAATTAATAGTATAAAAGAAGACAAACTTTATAATAGAGATCTGTTCATTAATTTGCTTTCCATGGTATTTTGGCTAATAGCTTACATGATTCCTTTTAAACTGGGGGCCAGTAGGCTACATTATCTGATATATAATGGCTACACAGAGCTCTGATCGTTGTGCTTTGCTACTGTTAATAAGATTAAGTAATACGTTTATTCCACTCAAGTTAGAGAGAGCTGGATGGACTTTTCTTACTCACTGTGTACTATGTTAGTAATCAATGTTGTGACCAGAAAGAGCTGCAAATAAAAGTGAAGAATGAAAAATTCCAATATGTGATACATTTTCCAGCTTTACTACACTGAAGAGAAAGATATTTTTGGCACTTGAAAGAAAACTACAATGAAAGCTTTTGCTAGAAAATCAAACTTTAAGTTCAAATATTACATTTTTAACATACTTGTCAATTTAGACAAAAAATCTAATCATAAAATTCAATAGTACATCCTGTTAAAGGTAAAATAAAATGGCTTTTGGTAATTTTTCTACTTTAAAAGCTTTATATGTTTTTAAAAGGATGTTCTAGCTTTGTTTTTAATTATATATACAGAGTTTGTTTTGCAAAGAAGCATTTATTACATAATGAATTCTCAGAGCGCAGTCTATCTAAAAAGACACAGCGGGAGATATCTACTTTTTGGCACTCGGGGGTTTATTTACTAAAGCTGGTTCAATCAGAATCCGGTGCACTTCTGCATAGAAACCAATCAGTTTACAGGTTTTATTTCTAAAGCTTAATTGAACAAGCTGAGGTTAGGAGCTGATTGACTACCATGTACAGGTGCACAAGATTCTGAGTGAACCAGCTTTAGTAAATAAACCCCACTGTCTCTAAATGAAAAATGGGAGAGAGACAGATGCATCACTGTTCTGACTCATTTGCATGTGTACATTTCAGCTTGTGTCACTGAACGCTGTACACAAATGGTTTTTATCAGAAGAAGTGAAGGAGAAACTGGAAACATTTGAGAAGCAGCCTAAAGTTTCATCTGCTAGCAGAAAAATGATATTAAAATGGAATATCATATTTTAATTTACTAAAACAACAAAAAATACCTATAGAGAAAATTTGTACATAACCCTATACAGCTTCTTTAAAGGAAGCCAGATCTTTTAGGAGGAGGACAGGTATAAGTGAAACAGTGCAGTTCATCTAAGATTACAAATTAACGTGTTACAAATATAGATGGAAAAAGGTTTTTTGTTTGGTAAATATACTGTAATGCATATGAATAAACTGTATTTTCATATTTAGTCAGAAGGTGGGGCACAAAGGTTTTTCCACATGGTTTTTATACTTCTGATAAAAAGAAAAACCTGTTGTATACAAAGCTCGGTAGATTCAACTGTAATTTTAATATAAACAAATCAGTACATTCCTGCAATACTTACACACTAAAAAAGTTTTATACCTTTACAAATGCTGCCAGTACATATTTGCACATTTATCTGCCAGAAATTCAGTGTGCTCTTAAATTCCTGTTTGGGCTGACAACACAGTGCTTTTATTGCACTGAAATCCTAACCAGCATTTATGGCCTTTCCTGCCGGACTACAAACTACCTTCTCTGCCCCATTGACATGCATACAATGATTTATTTCCCAGCCAAACCGTGCTGTTTCCTTGACTGTCAAAAGCCTTTCTCACACACTGGTAAATGCAGTTCTGGGGATGTGCACATGTCATAAAGAAGTCACTCCCCCCAACAGGTGCCCCTGCAAAAATTCTGAAAGCTTTGTGACAATGTCAAAAGGGGCAATAAATGCCATTTCTTGCTACATGAACAAGGTAAAAGAAAAAAAACTATACTGGGACATGCTCTAGGGCATTGAGATGGGCAGTGAGATGTTTGGGTTAAATTTGGATAATGTGAATAGAAGATGTTCCTGCTCCTACTCCTATTCCTAGGGATAAATGTTCCCATGGAATATTGTGTAAATTGTGCAAAAATGATGTGCAAAATTATTTGAGTGCAAATGAGTGCTATCATGAACCTCTCCTGCTAATACGCAATTCCTATATACACTAGGTGGTCCTAGTGTTGGGATGCAGTATAGTACCTATATCACAAAACAAAAAGAGGCCATACCGTGCTACAAAACACCTTCCCCCTCTACCATAAATCAATAGTTAGATGAACAGTGCTTACATCAGACAAAGAGTAAATAAACTGTGTTCCAAAAAATGAAAATGTACTGAGCAGGTACTATAAAGCACCCCCCCCAATGTGTCAATCAAGACGACATCTCAGAGACCCAGATCTGGAATAGATGGATTAATCGACCTCTGTATTAACTCGTCCACCAAAGGATCAAAGGTTGTGCAGCCTTTTAGTGAGGCTGGGGAATCCTGAACTGTACTGCAAATAAAAACAAAAGAAAGTGCACCAACCTTGTGCATTACCTCAGTGATAGAGGTGATTTTATTAAATTAAGATGTATACTCACAGACGTAGCAATATAAAAAGCATATAATGTCCAAGAATGGATCACGGGAGTTCAAGTAGCGTGCGAATCCCACTGGAAGGGAGACTCTCTGTATAAGGCTGACGCGTTTCGAAGGGAGATCCTTTCTTCCTCAGAGCCCACTCAGACTATCTGGAAGTGATATAGTTAGCTCCGCAAAACACGTTTCATCATCATGACATCATCAGGAGCGGCCACTTTGAGCGGAGCTAACCGTCACTTCCGGATTCGTTATCGGTTGTGGAATGCATTTGGCGTTCCGGTTCCTTGCATTTTAAAGCACCCACAAATCTTATGTTTGTAAGTGTTATTTCAGTATTTTAACTTTTTTAATAAAAGGTTTTACACTATGGAAGCTTCCCTCTCTTTGACATGCATACTCATGGCCCGTATGATGGAGAATAGATACGTTTAAAACTGGAGGGACATGGCAACACAGCGTCCTTCTACACAGCAGAGTGGAGAGCATCATCAAGCACCTTGGACCCACTGGAAACAGGGGTCAAACACTGCGATGAGTGCGGTGGAAAAGGGGTATGGAAACACTGTTTTGTTTCATCACTTACAGAATATGTTCAGCAAAGCATCGGAGCACAAGAAAGCTTTTTTGGGACTAATTTTGTGTATCACAGTTTTGACCGTTCCTAGTTCAAGCACTGTATTTTCTTTTTACTTTATTTATTTCATTTATTTTATTTCAGTGGTCTAGGGGGATGGTGTATTACAGCGTTGTGGATTTGTTTTTGGGGGATAGGTGCAATTTATTTAATTTTGTATTGGAGCACTGTAGGTGTTGTTTTTGATTATTATGACTCACATTCAGTGTATACAGACATTGGACACATTAATACGGGGAGGTGCTTTATAGTACCTGCTCAGCACATTTGCATTTTTTGGAACACAGTTTATTTACTCTTTGGTGTAAGCACTGTTCATCTAACTACTGATTTATGGTAGAGCAGGAAGGAGTTTTGTAGCACAGTATGGCCTCTTTTTGTTTTGGGTGATAGGTGCTATACTAGGAGCACCTAGTGTATATGGAATTACTTATTAGCGGGGGAGGTGCATGACGGCACTCATTTCCACTCAAATAATTTTGCACATAATCTTTTCACAATTTACACAATATTCCTTGGGAATATTTATCCCTAAGAGTAGGAGCAGCGCAACATCTTCTGTTCACATTGTTCTTACACACCTTTAGGGTGTGTTAGCAGCAGCCCACTACCATTGCTCAGATCAACTCCATATATTTTAAATTTGGATAATGCTTTAAAATACACTTTATGATGGAATTCAAACACAAAAATGATTGAGACTAAGGAATGAATCATTCCTCCCTCCTGCTCACTGAGCTCCATACTGAGGTCCAATCAGATATGTAGCTTCTGCTATGCTCTAAACCTATAATATTTCTGTGAAACCATCGTCCTGAACCTGTATTAACCACTTGCCCTCCGGATGATTTTACCCCCTTCCTGACCAGGTCATTTTTGCTATACTGCACTGCCTTACTTTAACTGACAATTGCGCGGCATGCAACATTGTACCCAGATGAAATTTATATAATTTTTTTTCACACAAATAGTTTTCGTTTGGTGGTGTTTAATTGCCACTGCGGTTTTTATTGTTTGTTAGGTAAAAATGCATTCTGCTACATATTTTTGGTAAACAAAACCCAATAAATGTATATTGATTGGTTTCCACAAAAGTTATAGCATCTACAAACTATGGGTTTTATACTGGACTTTTTTTGTTTTTTTTTTATACTAGTAATGGCGGGGATCAGCATCTAATAGCGGGACTGTGATAGTACAGTGATCAATCTGACACTGACACTTTGTGGGAACCAGTGACCTTATTCAGAGATCAGTGCTAATAATATACACTGACACTGGTTGTGAAGGGGTTAACATCTAGGGCTGATCAAAGGGTTAAGTGTATGCTTAACAGTGCTTTGTGTGTGTACAGTGTGGTGCTTTTACTAGAGGATGAGCGGGTTTTTATTTCCCGCTTTGCATGGAAACAAAAACTGGCACATCCCAGCTGACAGGGCAGAGCTCTGTATTGTTTACATACACAAAGCTTTGTCCTGTCAACCTCTTTGCTGATCACCGGGTCCTAGCTGTCAATCATTGGACTCACTAATCAGCTTGTGCTGTCAATAGACAACGACTACTTTAGATAGTATAACACCGCTTGAAAACATATACCTAGAAACATAAAGAATATATAAACCCAACATTTTATATTTCTGATATGTGCCTGCTGTACCATGTACTTGTATGAAAAAGTATCCTGTTCTCTTCGTATTGCTTCCTTTGTATGAAATACTTGATGTTCCTGCCAGTCCCTCCGCTTTGCTTTTCATGTTAGGCATGAGAGCACAGCGTAGTCCATTTTCTAGTTACAGTGCATCCAGAAAGTATTCACAGAGCTTAATTTTTGCGACATTTTGTTATGTTACAGCCTTATTCCAAAATGGATTAAATTAATTTTTTCCCCTCAACATTCTACAAACAATACCCCATAATGACAACGTGAAAAAAGTTTGTTTTGAAATCTTTGCAATTTATTAAAAATAAAAAAACCACATGTACATAAGTATTCACAGCCTTTGCTCAATACTTTGTTGAAGCACCAAATACAGCCTCAAGTTGTTTTGAGTAGGATGCTACACGTTTGGCACACCTATTTTTGGGCAATTCCCTTCATTCTTCTTTGCAGTACCTCTCAAACTCCATCAGGTTGGATGGGGAGCGTTGGTGCACAGCCATTTTCAGATCTCTCTAGAGATGTTCAATCGGATTCAAGTCTGGGCTCTGGCTGGGCCACTCCAGGACATTCACAGAGTTCGCCCGTAGCCACTCCATTGTTATGTGGGCTGTGTGCTTAGGGTTGTTGTCCTGTTGAAAGATGAACCATCGCCCTAGTCTAAGGTCCAGAGCACTATGGAACATCAAGGATGTCTCTGTACATTGCTGAATTCACCTTTCCTTTAGTCCTGACTAGTCTACCAGTTCCTGCCGCTAAAAAACATCCTCACAGCATGATGCTGCCACCACCATACTTCACTGTAGGGATGGTTTCCTCCAGACATGATGCTTGGCATTCAGGCCAAAGAGTTCAAACTTTGTTTCATCAGACCAGAGTTTTGTTTCTCGTGGTCTGAGAGTTCCTCATGTGCCTTTTGGCAAACTCCAGGCGGACTGCCTTTTGCCTTCCGTCTGGCCACTCTACCATACAGGCCTGATTGGTGGAGTGCTGCAGAGATGGTTGTTCTTCTGGAAGGTTCTCCACACAGAAACGCTGGAGCTCTTTCAGAGTGACCATCAGGTGCTTGGTTACCTACCTGGCTAAGGCCCTTTTCCCTCGATTGCTCATTTTGGCTGGGCGGCCCGCTCTAGGAAGATTCCTGGCGATTCTAAACTTCTTTCATTTATGGATGATGGAGGCCACTGTGCTCATTAAGACCTTCAATGCTGCAGAAATTTTTCTGTACCCTTCCCCAGACCTGTGCCTTGATACAATCCTGTCTAAGAGGTCTACGGACAATTCCTTGCACTTCATGGCTTGGTTTGTGCTCTGACATTCACGATTGACTGTGGGACCTTATATGGACAGGTTTATGCCTTTCCTAATCATGTCCAATCAACTGAATTTCCCACAGGTGGACGTTTTGGAAACATCTCAGGGATGGACAGTGGGAACAGGATGCACCAGAGCTCAATTTTGAGTGTCATGGCAAAGGCTGTGAATACATAAATACATGTGTTTTTTTTCATTTTTTATTTCTAATAAATTGCTATGTTTTTCAAAACAAACTTCTTTCACAATGTCATAATGGGGTACTGTTTGAAGAATGTTGAGGAAAAAATGAATTTATTCCATTTTGGAATATCGCTGTAACATAACAAACGGTGGTAAAAGCGCTGCAAATACTTTCTGGATGCACTGTATGTTGGGAACTCAGCCTGCTCTCCTTCAATGATCAGAATGGTGCTGACACATGCGTGTGTGCCCCCCCCCGGACAGCTATTCACTGGGAAGTTCAGTGTTTGCTGTCTCTCCTGACCTAGGTATCTGAGCAACTTTTGCCGCTGAGAACAGAGGGTATGTGATCACTTCTAAATAATGGGGAAAAAAAGTTATTTATAATATTTTATTATATGTACACACAAATGTTTTGTCTTTCAATTCAATTTTAAACTGAATGGGTTGCTTTACAAGGTGAGGGTTTACATATTCTTTAACAAAATTGACCCCAAGCCATCACAGTTTCTTTATTATTATAAAAAAAAAAAAAGTCTATATATGGAACAAGTGGAAAAATTCAGCCTACCATTTATTCTATGTGCAGGGAATGCTATGGGAATGTCGGCTGCTACTCTTGGTTCTGGCAAACTGTGACTTGGGCCCTTTTCACACAGGGAAGCCCCATCAGCGGATCTGCTTGTTCAGCGGAGGATCTGCCCGCTGATCCCCATTGAGCATGTGGATGACAGGTCTGTGTCCCCTCCAATTATGCAGAGCAGACACGGACACAGCCCACTGTCCTCTATGGGCTGTCCAATGGTAACGCACCGCCTGTCCATTTGCATCCGACTGTTATCCAATCCGATCAGCTAGACCAGGGGTAGGCAACCTGCGGCTCTCTATGAGTCCGCTTGTGTAAAAGGGGCCATACAGTAGGGAAGAAGCCTTATACAACGTGGGGGAAAAAAAAGGCACAGTTATTGAGGGGACAGTAACAGAATACTACTGGTTGAAAAACTGTGCTTGTAGCAATCGTACGTACGGAGATGGACGCGGTCATCCATCTTGCTCAAGACCCTCCATCTTGTATCTCTCCCTCCAATCCCCCTCCTCAGGAATGTGGTCTGTGGAGAGGATCGTAAAGCCATAAACCAGTCCTTCAGCTAGCCGTAAAACAGACCTCACATTTAAAACCCACTTTTCCATATAATTTTATATCTTAAGGTAGGAAATAATTACATGAACATAAAGCATATATTCAGATAGTTCAGTTTAATGCGAGTTGTCTGATATCTTACACCCTTAGTGGAAGTCTACAGGAGAGCAGAAAGCCATATAGTTCTAGCTGGAATAGTCAAATATGGCATGTTTGATATCTAGACGTCCAGATGATTCTGTATATTAATCTACCCGTGAATAGAATGTTATATGTACCTAGGGAAGTTTATTGCCCGGGTATAACTTGGGAGGGATTTTGGTTCTAGCCTGAGTCCCCCGCCTACAACACCCCTCCTCAAATGAGGCGATTGGTTCTCTGCTTTAAGGAGACACCCTGCTGAGAAAAAGGCTGTTATGCTTGGAGCAGTGAGTTGTGTTGAGGAATCCTCCCCTTTAACATCGGAACCAACTTTGGGTGAACAGGCACCCTTTTGCTCAGGACCCTTGAATCTGCTTAACCCAGGACTTCTGTCAAGTACTCTACCTCTCTAAATTTCTGTTATCTCCCTATTGTGGTATTGCTCTCTGTATTTTATATATATATATATATATATATATATATATATATATACTACATCTTTTCCTGTAAATATTTTTATTGCACCATTTTGACCTTTCTAGTAATAAATCTTATTTTCTGAAAAGCTTTGAACTGTTTCTAAAGCTCTTTAATGCAAACTAAGGAGCGCTGCTCTGTGTTTTAAACCTCTATATATCTCTGCCTGCGGTGACAGTGGTATACAGACAATTATTCAAACATCATAGTGTTATTGCTAATATTGGCGAGTTTCTTCCTTTGCTCTACAAAAAGGAGGTGGTGGCAGTGTGAAGGGTTAATTGCGTAATTAACCTGACCCAGTAACAATCGCTCTCAGGCTGCTGGCACATAGATTGTGGTCCATTAGCTGGAAAATCTTTGTGCAGGGTGTAGATGAGCGTGGCATTGTTACGCACGTGACAGCGCGGTTTTAGATTGGCTAGTCCTTCAGTTGGTGAGAAGGGCTAGGGTCTGACGCCACGATCGTCACAGTACTGACCTTTGTATTTTGATACAAATACCTGAGACACACATTTCTTTATTTAAAAAAAAAAAAACTGTCTCTTCCTGATGATTGTTTAGTGTAGGAAAAAAAATTTGATTTCTGCAATACAGTAATCATGGTTTTCCTTTATAATTACTAAATATAGCCAGATGCACTGATCTCCTGTTATAAACATATTTCCACAGAATAGGGGTATAATAAATGTTTGTTTTCTGAATGATTCGTCCTCTTCTAAGCCTTATCTTTACTTTTTAATTTCAATCTCCAATGCCTCAGTGAGAAGTGTCAAGTTTTTGGGAGCTGTGTCTTACTGATGGTATAATCACTGTACATCCTGGGTGAGTGAGAAGGCTGCACACAGCTATAAAGCACTGAGATCATTAGCACATACATTTGTGTGTGGAAAGCTGGGTCTCTGTTAGGCTGAGAAGCATTGCTCCATTTGCGGCAAATTGCACAGATACAAACACATGAATCAACTGCTCCAACAAACCAAAAGGTATAAAACACACTGTAAAAGCCACAGATTTGAGAAAGTCACTGCTCAAGCCACATGCCATTCTCAGATAACATCCAGCTGATGTTAAGATTAATGGGCTGAATACATAGCAAAACAACTCTACTCTTATAAAAATAGGCTGGCCTTAATAAGGTTTAAGCTTTTCAGAAAAACATGCTTTCTTAGTAGCACTGTTTTCACAGATATATATCTCGCATGTTGGCAGACAAAACACCAGAATAAATAATAAGACTTGTAGCAAGAGAAATAATTTATATGTCACCTATGTGTGAATTAAAGCGTATTTATGAGACCAGAAACAAACAGAAAATACCGCTCCCATCGTCCTAGTATGCCATTGCAATGCTATAAGTGTCCATTCATAATTCTATGTTTAAAATAAATGCCTTTTTATTCGCTTTTTGGGCTTTTTCATGCTTTAAAATCCATTTCTGCATTTTGGCATCCATTTATACATTTTTCAGCAAAGGAATCTACTAGCTTTATTCTAGGAATCGGCAGAAATACACAGGAGTTAAAGGTACGACACTGGTGTATCAGTTATGCATGTGATAGGGCAGTCCTGCAGAGATATAAGAGCCTGTTCAGAAGAAAAGATGAGGACTGAATTTCAACTATCAGTTTCTTAAGTTTGCTGATTTATTTCAACTGAACTAAATGTACATTATCCATTTGCTTTATGCCAAGAAAAAAAACAAAAAAAACAAAATCAAAGCTCAACCAATTTTTAAAGCAACCCACCTTAAACCAATGAACATACATAACCAGGATTGTTCCTAAACCTGTGTGACCAACACGGCACTGACACAGCTTCCAGCAAAGAAATGAGATGCAGATTTATACATATATCTAAATGTAACATACACTTGCAATACTTGGCTGTTGGCTTGTGTTTTTATCTGGCTCATTTTAACATTCGACTGGATTTTACAATGACTATGATAATGTAAACTGGTTAGATTACCAAAGCTGATGTGCAGGGGATGTCCTGCCCTGACAGTGGTGACAAATGCTTAACTGATAAGAAAAAAAGCAGAGGACGACAGTGTGAAGAACAAGTCGATATCACGCTGCCATGAAAGCATTTGATAAACATTATTAGTCTATTACTCACCTGGCCTCATCATTCATTGTGCTGTGACCAATGGGAGCCATGAAGCTCACCAGTTTGCTATGTACATGATATCTATAAAAAATAAATAAATAAATGCACCATTTAAAATAAAATCATTGCACTCTAACACATTTTATCTATTTTCAGTAATAAAATGTAGAGACTTGTATAAAGTCATAGGTAAATCTTGTAATTCACAGCAAACA
The DNA here is from genome assembly GCF_062004578.1 of Staurois parvus. NCBI lineage: Eukaryota > Metazoa > Chordata > Amphibia > Anura > Ranidae > Staurois > Staurois parvus. The sequence goes on from NW_028317938.1 coordinate 4,319,312, forward strand.
ATTAACAGTAAACATGCAGCCAAATATTCTTGGTTGTTTGCTCTTATATGGATAAATGATATGAATCATTTTAACTTAATAATACTAAGGATTTATCTTATTGGAAAATAACAGGAATTGTTTTTGTTACTTGCCGTAAAACCCCCTTCTCTGAGTTAATGGACGGATACAGCTTCTACTACTTCTTGACCATAGGGTTTATAGCATTGCCTATATTAGTAGGATGCTAGACAGAAAAAGAACACAGCACTGCCTATGGGCAGTCCTAACTGGTATGAACCCCCTCTCTGCTATAAGCAAGCCGGTTTGTCATAAAGCAATACATAGAAAAAAAAAACAAAAAACACAAGAAGGGTGGGAGCTGTGTCTGTCAATTAACTCGGAGAAAGCGATTTTAAGGGGAGTATAAAAAAAATCCAGTTTTCTCTTGCGTTCACTGACCGACAATTTCATCTACTTCTTGACCACAGTAACGTCCCAAAGCAGTGCCTCATGAGGAGTGGGAAAGAAATAGGAGCAAACAGGGAAAACATGCAACCACCCACAAAAGAACCCCCCCCCCCAAAGGGGAAACAAAAGGAACCTCAAAAAACGACCTGCAAAATCTTGCAGCCATAACAAGCACCCGAGGATGCAAATACATCAACCTCAAAAAACTTCGTAAAGGTATGTACAGAAGACCAGGTAGCTGCCTTGCAACCCTAGAACACAGACACATAATGTTGGAACACCCAGGAGGCACTAACTGCCCTGGTAGAGGGAAGAAAGAAATCCGACCTTCAATGGCATATGCCTGAACAACTGTCTGCTTGATCCATTGAGAAATGGTGGCAGAGGAGGTTGCCACAGCCTTTCCTGGTCAGTCCACAACCACAAAAAGGGAATTCAATCTCCTCAAGAAAACCATAGTGGCCATGTACACACGAACTGCCCAGACCACCTCCAAGTGATCCCTTTAGGGTGCAAAGGGTTTGAACACAAGGAAGGCAGGACAATGTTCCACGTTCAGGTAAAGTTCAGATACCCTTGGCAGGAAGGAGCAACACTGATGGAGAACCAGCTCATCCTTGTGCAGAACCAGAAAGGGGGACTTGCAGTACAAGGTGGACAGCTTGAGAGACGAAAAGACATAAATGAGGCGATACTGCCTCCATGAATCCACCAGAGTGTGTGCTGCATCAGCCAGGAGATCCCTCGCTCTTGCCCACTAGATTCGAGAGTACCTGCACCTAGGGATGAAGGAGAGAGGCAGCTACTTAACGCTCCATGGAGCTTGTGTGTAACACTCTTTGGGGGGTTGTCAGCTAGGGTAGAACTGTAACACGGGTGTTAGGAGCCCGGTCATGTGTGCCCCTGTGAGACGTTTAACTCACTGGCTGCCCCAGCCCAGGATGGGACTGATGCAGTGGACCCAGTCCATAGCTAAAGCTTTGCTTGTGCTTGCTGGCCAGGCTCGGGTGACTACTGGCTATAGACTGAAGATCTCCAGGAAAAAAGGCTATGAAACCACAGGCCCTTGCAGGGAACTATGTCCTTATTTCTAACAGTAGGCAGAAATAATTGGCTTGCCTATAGCAGAGAGTATACCAGGTTTGGTTTCCCATAGGCGGTCCTGTGTTCTTTTTTGTCTAGGGTCCTACTTCTGTAGGTGGTGATATAAACCCTATGTCAAGAAGTAGAAGAAGCTGCGTCCTCTCCTTCAATGAACGCAAGAGAAATCGTTTTCAACACACAGATGACAACATGCTAGAAAAAAGATGGACTACTAAAATAATAATAATGTTATTATTGTATAACATACCTGCAGCTACAGGCATTATCCCAGTATCTTACATTTTCTGCAGGCGAACCTAAAGAACGTAAAAGCATTCCTGGCAGCTAAATAGCCGCTGGACGGTTTTTACATGTGGCGAGAGGGGTCTCCTTGCTTTCCAGGCTTCCCTGTTCAACCGGAGAGCCTGGGACTGAAGCAGGAGGTTCCGCTGGCTTACCGTGGAGATGATCAAAAATCGTAATGTCCCCAATCATCTCTCTGGTATAAGAAAATGTAATAAAACAACTATTTTATAATTTCCGGTTTCTCTAGGATGTAAACAAGTCATTACTGGCTTGTGAAAGCATCTGACCAAACCACTCTTGGTTTGATCAGATGCTTTTAAGGGCAGAGGAGAGAACTCTCCATAAAGAAGAACTGCACTGCTCCAGCTATCATAAGGGATGTTGTTTATCTCTTGTGATAGCAATAAAAGTGATAAAAAAATTAGAGAGATAGTGTAAAAAACAAAAAAAAAATTAAATTACATTTTTAAAAAAAATGTAAAGCACCTCGCCCCACTGCTTGTGCACAAAGGCGAATTCATACGCAAGTCCCGCACGCATATGTAAATGATACATCATAATGCCACATGTGAGGCATCGCTGTGAACTTAAGAACATGAGCAATAATTCTAGTGCCAGAGCTCCTTTGCAATTCTAAACTGATAACCTGCCTATGGAGATTTTTAGGTATCGTAGTTTGGTGCCGTGCCATGGGCGTACGTAATTTGAACGGGTGACATGTATCTATTTACTAAGAGTAACAATCTTTAAAATTTTACAAAAAAATGGGTATCATATTGGGTTTGTGTGCACTAAAATTCATTAAAGTGTATTTTTTCACAAAAAATTGTGTTTAAAAACTGCTGTGCAAATACCGTGGGACATAAAAAATCTGGGAATGCTAAGTAATTTTCTAACAAAAAATTATTTTTACATGTAGGAGAGAAATGTCAGAATTTGCCCAGAAGGCAAGTGGCTAAACTTTCTTACAAATAAAAACAAACTTTAGTTTAGCCAATTTCACCAACAGGCTTATTGAATAAATAATGCAAGGTGCAGATCCTGGAGGATTGCTATGCGTGCTGCATCCTGTATTTAGTGCTTTGCTCTTTGCACTGTTGTGTTGAATAAAGGCATTAAATATTGAGGAGTTTGCTACAATATGCAAAAGTACATCTACTTCCAGGAGTCCTACCTCCTATCCCAGACATGCCCTAGATTATGTGTGATATTGCTTGGTCTGGAATGTACTTTAAAGTGGTTGTAAACCTCAGACATGAAATGTGAACAAAGCATATACCTCTATAGCATGTACTTGTCTAAATGCAGGGCACTGTCTCATTTCTGTGTACTTCCTTGTTCTTTTGTTATCTGTACAAGTCACTTCTAATGAGCTTTCCTGATAAGAAAAAAAGGGTGACAGGAGAGGGATCCCCACACAGTCTGTGATTGACAGCCTCAGCTCTGTTTCTGTGTGCTGTCTGAAGGGTGTGTGTCCCTTCCCTCCAATAAGCTCTCTTCACTGAGTGTAACTTCAGCTCCCAGCCCCCTGCTTTCTGGAAGCTCAGGCAAGCTTTATAAATTCTGCACTTTGAATGGATGTAGAGAAGAGAATACTGCAGATAAACAGGTGCAACTTATGTAGAAGGACATGCCTAGGTGTGTTTGTTACAACTTATCTGTACCATATCAATTTGCAATAAAAACTCTTTATGGAAAAAAAAAAGTAATTCTATAAAGGTAAACAAAAAAAAAATCTTAAATGTGATGTAGTTAAAGTGATAATAGACCCTCACAGAAGATAAAGTTGTGCCAAGTATATAACTATAAATAATAAAAAAAAGGTACCATGTCCCAAAAACTGTACTAAAGAAAAAAGGAAGAGTAGGCTGGCACTCTCTAGGTACCAAAAAACAACACCATTAAGATAAAAAAAAGTACATTTATTAGATAAGATTACAAATTATACAAAATGTGTGTATCAACTAAGGCCAGTCACTTCACTGGGTATATGTATTGGTTTACCACCACTTTCAGCCAACTTTTTTACTGAATTCCTGAGTGCACTGATTTTTCGGTAGTAATAATGTTCATAGAGGCAAGAAATAGAAGGTTGTTGGTTGAAGTGATTTATTGTAATTTGCTTTAAAAGAGTTCAAATAATTTTACTACTTTTTCAAAAACATTTATGCCACAAATACAGAGTAATATAGTGTTTTTTGCAGCCATTGGGGAGATATTCTCTACCTTTTGAGACACCGAGGATAATAGGTATTTTTTAGAAAGTTGAATATCTAAGTTTTTATACTTCCTGTTTAGTCAACTGGGCAGGAAGAAAGGTGAAATCTCCAGTAAGTACACAAAGGGCAATTCAAACCCAATGGAGGATATGACCCTTCCCAACTTCAACTAAAGCTAAAAATATGTTTTGGTTGAAGTTAGGTTGTGTGGAGTGATAAACTTTATTTTAGAACTTGATTTTGGTATACTTTTTATAGTAACTAGTGTTACTATAACACATGATTTAGTACGATACTGCAAAAAAACTGGAGTCAGCATTAGCATTGGAAATGTGAATTAGCCAATGTGACATCTACACGAATGATGAAAATGACACACAGCACAGAACAAAACGCATACTGTAAAGAACTGACCTCGTGGCCGCCAGGTTGCCCCTTCCATGTTTCAAGCACCCTTTGGGAGAAGGAAGGAGGAAATCTGCTTTGTGCATCAAAAAAAAGTTCTTTCTGCAGTAATTTTTAAAATGAGGCTTACTACAAATGTGCAGAATTCTCACAACACACAGCTTTCATCTAATTCTGGCACTAACATGTGTTGTGCTGTGGTTTGGTCACTCTTGCTGTTTTCACATCATATTTTAACAAAAATAAATTCTTACAAAAAATATTTTGTTATATTTTTGTTAATTTTTGCTTGTCCATGTATTCTGCTTCTAGCGAGCTGTGTTTAGTCTGTCTTTTCAAGTCAACCTTCATAGCACAAAAAAACTAAGCACCTACAAATTGTTTCTATTTTTTTTTTTTTTACAATTGCTAGGTCCAGCTCAGTTACCTCCAATTCTTTGTTTACTATGTTCAGTGGGCTACATGGGATGCTAAAAATCTTAGCATTGTCAGCTTTGATTATCCGGCACAGCTGCTGTGAGTACTACCGCTTGTACAATTATCATAGTGGGTGGCTAGTTCTTCACCTTGTCTCCTTTTCACAGAATACATGGCGTTTGTGAATGGATAGATGACCATCATTATTTCCCCTTGTCCAATCACTGTATGCCTTGCATACTATTATTAGTGTGACTTGTGGAACTCAAAGCAGCTGGGTCGGAAGATCAAAGCTGAGAATGGTATGCTGCATAACGCATTTAAGGTTTTTAGAGGTATACCTTCTGTATTGCAGTTTTACATAACTATTCACAGAAGGAAATTCAGTTTTGGAATAAAACACAATGCTGCTTCTGTCAATTTTGTTAGATGTCGGCTAACCGATAGTAGGACAGCATACAGATCTACTGCTGATTGTGTGTGGAATGCAGGATAGAACAAGGTGAACTGCTACAAATGATTGAGCAGTATGAACCACCTTTAGGGATTCTGAATCATGAGATTGCAAAAGTTGATGCAAAAGATTTTGCAAAAGTGATTGTATGGAACATTTATAAACTTTATTTACATACTTTCCTAGAAATCTAAAAAGTACAAGAATGAGAGGAGCTAAGATGAGCACTACACCTCTCCAAAGTATAAATATCAAACAAGAACATGCAGCGCTACTATAATTCCATGATATAATCATGTAGAGTGTCTAGACAAAAAATGGTATTGTGAACACCACTTAATCATAAAGTGGATATGGTAATATCTAAACCAACCAAAATTTATGAGAATGGTGACTATGAATCTTCAACAAGAATGTCCTTGCAGTGCATCGTGTCAAATCTCAGTGAAACAATAGTGAAGAAATTGGTGACTTTTGTGACCTTGTTTGTTCCCACAGAGATGAGTGTAGATTGCACTAACCAGAAAGCGCAATGGTAATGCGCATTTGAGTGTTAACCAACTCCTGGTCCTCTGCCTGTTGAAACTGGATCACTGGGAAAGGTCATCTGGCCTGCAACAGCTGGGCAGAAATCACAACCTCTAGGTCTCCAGGTACCAGGGGATATCTACTCGTCTCACCAGCAGGGGGAGATTCCTCGATCACTGTGTGGCCACCAGATCAACATGCAAGCGCACAACGTGCAAGCGCACGAAACGCGTTAGTGAGGTGCCCTATATACCCTGTGACGTCACACTACACGGCCCCTGTGGACAGCCGGTGGCCATTTTGGATTTTTACTACTACCTAGCTACCTACCTACTACAGCATCCCCCCCTCCAAGGCATATTTGGGATGATCTGGTGGCCACACAGTGATGGAGGAATCTCCCCCTGCTGGTGAGACGAGTAGATATCCCCTGGTACCTGGAGACCTAGAGGTTGTGATTTCTGCCCAGCTGTTGCAGGCCAGATGACCTTTCCCAGTGATCCAGTTTCAACAGGCAGAGGACCAGGAGTTGGTTAACACTCAAATGCGCATTACCATTGCGCTTTCTGGTTAGTGCAATCTACACTCATCTCTGTGGGAACAAACAAGGTCACAAAAGTCACCAATTTCTTCACTATTGTTTCACTGAGATTTGACACGATGCGCTGCAAGGACATTCTTGTTGAAGATTCATAGTCACCATTCTCATAATTTTTGGACGGTTTAGATATTACCATATCCACCTTATGATTAAGTGGTATTCACAATACCATTTTTTGTCTAGACACTCTATATGATTATATCATGGAATTATAGTAGCGCTGCATGTTCTTGTTTGATATATATACTTTGGAGGCTCTTGGTGTTTGCCTTTCATGCCAGCTGCTTCTAGGTGTGTTATCCAGCGCTCGTATTGTTTTTTGTCTCTATTACTACACCTCTCCAGTTTGACTTGTTTTAAGATGCAGAAACTGGTTGGCTTTGCCTAGCCAGCCAATCAGTTACTCTAGCTAAAAACATTTCCTGGAGGAGGATAGCATTTGTGCGACTCCCCAACTGTGGCTTGAGCCAAGAACTGCAGCCTGGAAGACAAAGTAGGAGAGTAAACCTTTTCTTGTGCCAGAAAAACAATAGACTCAATGGTCTTTAATCATTGGTAGCTCCAGGTCATGCGATCAAGACTGCTTAGGTTGGGAGAGTATGAGTGACATTTTTGGCTTTTATGGTAAAGCCATATGATTGATGTGAACTGTGTATATCAATTATAGGTTCACTTTTTTTTGTACTTGACATTTCTGTCATCTGGCCGCATACTATGTGCAGTTACCTGTGTTTTTTCTCAATCAATGAATGCAGATAATAAAAGAATAGTTTTCTATGTGTTATGTTCACTCTAGAATGCTGAGTGTGCTTGCATTATATTGCACAGGAACGCACATAAACACTTGTAGACAAGCATAACAAAGAACCACAACACAGCTCTCACCCACAACAATTAGGTCAGAGGAAATAGGCCTTTAAAAAAAAGAACTAACAAACATGCATAAAACGGGCAGGTATGTACATAAAAATGCTTATAAATGCACAGAAACTTATGGGACTGCAGGTCGACAGAGAAGCATTTTTAGAGTTTTTTTGTGTTATAGTGTGAATGGGCCCCTAAATAAAATAATCCTCCTGCGCTCAATAGGATGAAAAGTACCTATTATTCAGCTGCTGCCACTCAACTTAAACCAATAAGTGTAAGACAAAAACTTAAAAAATAGTGAAGCGCTAAATAGAATTAAATGACATAAAAATAAATCCGTGCCAAAAAAGTGCTCAGTGAGAATGCACACAATCCACATTAATAGCACTTCCCTCCTTGGGAAATTAAATTAAATGTCCCCTCGACCCTATCCCTTCACAACTCCTACGACCTCCCTCCCCCTCCATCCTACGCTCCCTCACCCACATCTTTATTCTCTCCCTCTCCTCCGGCACTTTCCCCTCCCCTCTGAAACATGCACACATCACCCCCATACTTAAAAAGCCCTCCCTGGACCCCAATGACCAGAACAACCTCAGACCCATCTCCCTGCTCCCATTTACATCCAAACTCCTCGAGCGCCTAGTCTACACCCGCCTAAGCTCTCACCTCAACGACAACAACCTCCTCGATCCCCTACAGTCTGGCTTCCATCCCCTACACTCCCCCGAAACTGCCTTACTTAAACTCTCCAACGACCTGCTAACCGCCAAAGCTAATGGCCACTATTCAGTGCTCCTACTCCTTGACCTCTCTGCGGCCTTCGACACAGTCGACCACCCCCTCCTCCTCAAAAAACTATACTCCCTTGGCCTCAGAGATACTGCTCTCTCCTGGCTCTCATCCTACCTGTCACAACGCTCTTTCAGTGTTACCTATAATGCTACCACCTCCCCCCTCACTCCCCCTTTCTGTTGGGGTCCCTCAAGGCTCCATCCTTGGGCCCCTTCTCTTCTCCATCTACACCTCCTCCCTTGGCCAACTCATACACTCTCACGGCTTCAACTACCACCTATATGCCGACGACACACAAATCTATCTCTCAACCCCCCACCTCAGTCTCCGCCCTAATCACACACCTACTGAACGACATATCAGACTGGATGTCGCTCCACTTCCTTAAACTGAACCTCTCCAAAACCGAGTTACTTGTCTTCCCCCCAGCCCGAACACCACCCCCCCATTGACTTCTCCATCACATTCAACAACGCCACCATCAAACCCGCTCCGTAGGCCAGAGTACTTGGTGTCATTCTGGACTCCAACCTATCCTTGCAGCCCCAAGTCCAATCTTTATCAAGCTCGTGCAGACTCCACCTCCGCAACATCGCCAAAATACGCACGTTCCTAACCCCAGAAACCACTAAGCTCATCCACTACCTCATCATATCACGACTCGATTACTGTAACTCCCTCCTTACTGGCCTGCCTCGCCGCTGGCTATCCCCGCTTCAGTCGATCCTGAATACGGCTGCAAGACTCATTCACCTTTTTAACCGCTCCATTTCCGCCACCCCCCTCTGCCAATCCCTCCACTGGCTTTCGATTGCGCAACGGATCAAATTCAAAATCCTAACACTGACGTACAAAGCCGTCCACCATACTGCCCCAAATTACATCACCGACCTAATATCCAAGTACCACCCAGCATGCACACTCCGCTCCTCACAAGACCTCCTTCTCTCTAGTTCCCTGGTCTCCTCCTCCCATGCCCGCCTCCAGGACTTCTCCAGGGTGTCACCCATCCTCTGGAACTCCCTGCCCGAACCCATCAGATCATCACCTACTCTCCTCTCCTTTAGGCGTACCCTGAAAACCCACCTCTTCAGGGAAGCCTACCCCACCCCCTGCTAACTTGCCAACCTCCTCCACTCTTCCTACCACCCCATCCCCCACAGCTATCTTCTCCTGTGCCACCATCCCCTCCCTCCTAGATTGTAAGCTCGAAAGAGCAGGGCCCTCGATCCCCTCATGTTTTGCATTGTATTCTTGTTGTTCTGTCACATGTTCTGTCCCCCTTTGTAATGTACAGCGCTGAGCGAACTATTGGCGCTTTATAAATACTGTATAATAATAATAATTAGTGAAAAACCAATAGTGTTAATAATAAATTGTGAACACACAGTGAGAGAAAAAAAAAATATATATATATATTTTATATATATTAAGTGAACTGACTGGACTCAAAACTGAAGCGTGTTAGGACTACAGAACACCTCTTCTTATGTTATAAAACAGTGTTCACAGGGCTCTCTGCATCAACATGACCTCCAGAAGGAAAGTATCTTGGGCATCAGATGGAGGGAGGGATGACCAGGTGACATGGGACCACACAAAGCCCTGGAGCAGCTCTTCCAGAGTGGAAGCAAACTCTAGTAACAATGAACAGCAAGGACGGCGCTTCTAAGTGCAGTATGCAACGGTTTATTCAATCATAAAGGATTACAAACACTTACAAGATTGCAGCACGGTAAACGCTGATCAGTAGTATAATACCAAGGAAGCACACTGAGCTGACCAGCGGTAGTGAGTGTGGTGTAACGCAAAGGGAAGATGGCTGGCGTACTTCGGGAAGAGGCGTGGAACGCACACGCCGGATGTGATGTCAAGGAGGCGTTAACGTGTTTCGGAGCATGCGTGGACGATCCTTCAGACCGTCTGAAGGAGGAGCGTCCTTTGCATGCTCAGAAACGTGTTACCGTCCCCTTGACATCATGTCCCGCGTGTGCATTCCATGTGTCTCCCCGAAGTATGGCGGCCAACTTGCCTGTGCGTTGCACTACACTCACTACTGCTGGTCGGCTCAGTGTGCTCCCTGGGTAGTATACTACTGATGAGCCTTTAACTTGCAGCAATCTTGTGTTTTTAATCCTTTATGACTGAATAAACTGTTGCATACTGCACTTAGAAGCGCCTTCCTTGCTGTTCATTCTTCCTATGTTATGGAGAGGAGAAAAAGGGAGATGTTCTGTAATCCTAACACACTTCCAATTTTAGGGTGACACGAATGCTCCTCTATGGATAAAGTATTGTGAGTGAATGTAGTCAATCAATGACCAAGGTGAAAATAAAGATGAAGTCTAAAAATAGAAGACTGATATATGGGAGCTAAGGGGAGCATGGGAAACATGAAAAGGAGCCAAAACCAAACCTGCTGGATACATCTGAAATTACAAATAGCTACCTGAAAAAAAACAAAAAAAACCAAACATACACAACTTCTAAATATTCCTTTTAAAACTGAATGTCCCAAAGCTCAAAAATCTATCACTACCAACATCTTCAAAATAGATAAAACACAGAAAACTTTTTTGTACGTAAATATGCAGATGCTGCAATTGCTTATTTTTAGGTCAAACCATAAACTAGCATATTAAAAAATAAAATCCCACACTTACAAATGTAAGTTACCTACAGCTACAGTGGAAAAGAACTATGTAAACCCCAATTTGTTTTATTTTTGCATGTTCTATTGAATGACAATACCTCAATCATATTAATGAGGCTCAAAGTCCACCTGCATTTGGAAAAAAAAAATGGAACTGTTTATTCACAATAGAGATTTGATACGGAAAGATAACAGCCATCATCTACTACATAAAGTACAGCTGACACACTTCTGAGAACCCTTATAATGGATCTACACATTGGCAGAGCTTTATTACCTTCCAGCCATAGTAAAATGCATGCATAATTTCATGGTGTTCTCTGCAGCTTTAACACTGAGTTCTAATGTGATGCCTGCTGTTTGTAAGTATTCATAAATCTTTTGCTATCAAGGATGAACCACATTTTAAGGCAGCATGCTGATTTCTGCTGTAAAATTTACATTGTTGCATTCATCGCATTTCACCTGTTCAAACTACTCACACAATATATGTTTCTATTGTCTATACTTGCAAGCACTGTGGAAAATAGATTTTAACAGAGGAAAACACTACAGTGTCTGTAGACCTCAAATAAACTTTCCGGACAAATTCTATCTTGGCCAAACTGTTAAACTGTGAGGGGAAATACTGTAACTGTATGACTACATAAAGAAACATTTATTAGTTGTACCACCAGATGCAACATTCTATAATGATGATTGGCTTTGGGAGTAATTTTTATCCCCATCTCTACTGGAATCTGCAGTACTAACCGTTCTGTGGCAGAAAAAAAACACCTCCCAAATGTATACTATCAATTAATTATTATAGAGTGGGTTCACACAGCTGCCAGCTTCATGTATTTACTGTAAGCATAAGCTTTTATCTACGCCTGCTGCTGGTATCTGGTATTGCAGGTTTTTGCACATTTATAATAGCACCGCATGCCTAAAGGAGGAGTATAGCCAAAGCTTTTTTTTATCACAGGAGTGCCCTTAGTTCTGTACTCCTGTGACCCGTTTTCAGCCAACAGCAGGCTAAAGGCCACTGTCAGGTGATTTCACAGAGCCGGTCCATGCTTTGAAAGGATCCTGAACCTATGGTCGGGATCCACCCAGAAGCCTGGACTGGCACCTGGCTCAGCCTCTCAGGGATCTGCTGGGAGCCTGAGACAGCCACTGCTGCCCCCTCCACAGCCCAGCACTCCAGTGAACACTAGAGGGGCAGGGCAGAGAGCTGCTGACTGACAGTCATGGCTCTCTGGTCAGAACGAAGGGGAGAACTGAGCGATTAGTGTTGTTCGATTGCTCAGTTCTCACTGCAGGGCTGGCAGGGTACAGATGCAGTATCAAATTGATGCTGCATCTGCTTATGTGAGTAAAAATGTTTTTTTTTCACTACTTAAAGAAAAAACAGAAGTGCAGCACAGGACAAAGGCTGGATATCCATAGACCCCAAGTTATAGGATGGTACCTTCAGATGACTGGACAATGACAAAGCTTTGCTGGTCACACTCCCCTGGGCATACCCCTATAACACTACATCACTCTATGATACCTCAGTTTTTTAAGAAGCAATACAAAGTAGCACAGGAACACAGGGGAGGGTGACCCCTGTTTTGTACTGTACTCCACGATATGGAATTTACAGATAGGTCAACATTCCTCCCAGCTTAATCATACAGTACAGAAAACAGGCTGGACATTCATAGACCCTGCAACATCACCAAGCAATGAACAAGGCAAGCAGAATTGTGTCAACAGGCCCCACAATAACAAGGGTTAAAAAACCCAACTCCAAGTGCTGCTGCAAGAACCTTGCAGCCTAAAGTTGCTACTGCAGAAGCATGGACGTCCACATTCAAGAACTTGGAGAAGGTATGAACTGAAGAACAGGTGGTGGCCTTGCAAAGCTGGGCTTGATGTTGGAATACCCAGGAAACACCCATTGACATGTTGCAGTGAGCACATAAAAGTCCACCTGAAAATAGCAGTTTTGCACAGAGCAGCCCTGATCCTCTTCTTATCAGGTTCCCTGCTGGCGCTCCTGGCCTGTCCCTCCTGCCTAGTGCCCCCATAGCAAGCTATGCTTGCTACGGGGGCACCCCAGCAGGCTCACTCCCATGTCGCTGTCCTGTGTGTCCACGGAGTACGGCACGGCCCTGCTCCAGCTCTCAGCTCACTGGCTGTGGCTGACAGTAGCTGGAGCCAATGGTTAACGCTGCTGTCTCAGCTGACAATGAGGGAGAGACCCAAGACAGCCAAGGCTCTCATGCACATCGCTGGATTGAGATGGGATTTAGGCAAGTTTTAGGGGGGATGCTGCACACAGAAGGTTTTTTAACTTCATGCATAGAATGCATGAAGTTAAAAAAACCTTAAGCCTTTACAACCACTTTAACTCTGATAGCTCCAGACAATAAACAGCAACCTCTTTGGGGTGATTAGGAGCAGGGCACAATGAGGGAAAGACAATGTCTTTAAGGTGGAAGTTAGATACCACCTTTGCCGGATTGGTAGGTCTTGGATGAACGACTACTTTTTCTATCTGAAGGTTTTGAGATGGTTCCTTAGAGAGACAAGCCTGACAGACGTGTTACCCACTTAGAAGGCCACTTTTGCAGGAAAGATCATCCAAAGACAGCTCTCTGATGAGTTCAAAAAGGTGGTTTCTTCTGGGTAAAGAGAACCAAATTAAGATTCCAAAAATCACAGGGTGCTGAAAGGAAAGTCTAATCCAAGAAACACCTTGAATAAAGGTTTTTACAATGGAAGATGAAGCCAGAACAAAATGGATAAGGCTGAATCTATCTTTTAAGAGTACTTATGGGCAAGTTCTGGTAAAGTCCCAGAATGTCCCATAATGCAGTAATGAAATGCCCATGTTCACGCCAGGCAAGGAAGGATTTCTAGCTCATAGACACCCTTGTCCCTCTAGACATGGGTTTCAACAGTCATGCTGTTAAAGCTAGTGATGGAGAAAGAGGATGGAACAGGGGTCCCAGAGATGGAAGGTTTGGCCTGTTTGGAAGAGGCCAGGGATTGCCTCCTAGAATTTGAGAATGTCTGTGTACCAGGTTCTCCTGGGCCAGTTGGTGTAATGAGAATCACCAGTTTCTTTTCTTGTTCTATTGTCTAAAGCAGTCAAGGCAGACTTTGAACTGGAGAAAAGGTATACATTAACTGAAATGGGGCCCAGGGAATTATCAGAGCATTGAGTGCCAGTGCTGGAGGATCCTTGGCCCTTGCTAGAAACAGAGGTAAGTTGTTACTCTTCCTGGAGGTCAGAATTAATCACCTCTGGAGTTCACTATTTTTTACATTGGAGATTGAAAATGTCATAAAGCCCATTCCTCCTTGGTCCAGGTGGTGACAGTTAAGGTAATCTGCCTTCCAATTGTCCACTCCTGGAAAGTGAACAGCCAAGGAGCCTGGACAGTGTTTTTCTGCCCATGAGATGATTACACATTGCTTTCATTAAGGCTGCCTGATTCATGGTACCCCTTTGGTGGCTGATATATGCCACGAATGTGGTGTTGGCTAAGTGTATGCTGATCAGGTGACACTGAAGGAGGGGGGGGGGCAGTGAGTCAGAGCTACTTTTATTGCTCTGAGCTCTAGAATGTTAAGGAGTTTGGCTTCTGTGGTTGAAATGTTCCATGGAATTGTGAGAGAGTGAAACACTCCTCCCCAGATGGTGTTGCTGGCTTATGCGGTTATCACCCTCCAGCGGTGTGGCAAAAACAACTTCCCCATTGTCAAGGTAAGCGAAGTAATTTCTTGTTTGGCTGGAGAGGTGCATAGGAAAGTTGAGAGAAAGAACGTGCTTGTTCCAGGCTAACATGATGTTGCGTTGGAGAGGCCTTAAATGGAATTGATTGAAAGGTATGGCCTCAAATGAGGCTACCCTAAGACCAAGAAACCTCAGAGAATCTCACCAAGGTCTGTTTGATCTTAAGAGATGTTTTGATCTCATGAGATCTTGGAGAAAGAATTTTGTTTTCTGGACTTTGGCCTGTACTGTGTATAGAATGAGGCCTAATCATTCTAAGCAAAGGAAATATATTTGAATTTGAGAGGAGAAAGGTGTTTCAGAAGAAGGATGTCTAGGTACCTTATTACATGAATGTCCTGAGTTCTTAAGAGCGCAAGAAGAGGTCCACATACCTTTATATATATATATATATATATATATATACACTTTGGGTGCAGAGAATAGGCTAAATGGCAGTGCGACAAATTAAAAATGTTTTTCTTCTGCTGCAAAGCGTAGGAAGCTGTTATGGGGAAGGTAAATGTGAATATGTAGATAAGCATCTTGGATATCTACTGAAAACGACCTTGTGGGTTCCATGCAAATCTTTGTAATGTGAAGACACTTGTTTAGAGATTTTAGGTCCCGGATAAGATGAATACCACCATTGAATATAATCCTTTGAACCTGACATCCAGAGTAAGTGGAATTACCACTCCCTGTGTCTGCAGATCTGAATGCTATTTGGATGATTGTGGTTGGTTTGAAAGAAGAAAAATGATGAGGTGGGTAGAGTTTTGATTTCTCATTGAAGTCACCAACTGAACCTATAGGTTTGGGACACCTGTTACTCAGTGAAAGCAAAACTGTAACAGATGTCACCTCGCTCTTAGGAGAGGGTGCCCCCCCCCCCATTGTGAAGAGGGTTTTGGGGTGGACTTGGAAGTTTTGAGGACAGAGTTTAGACTTTGAAGAGGAAGCTCCTGTTGGTTGTTCATTATCCTAGTCAAGTGGGCTGCATTCTGGCAAACAGAAGTTGCAGAATAGTCTATTGCAGAGCTAGGCATGCCAGATTAAAGAGAAATTTTAGAAGTGTCTCAATTTTTTTGTAATCATAATTTTTTTAAATGAAGGATTATCTTCCATAGGTACAGTAAGATGTTTAAGACTGAGATGGCATGATCTACTATCGGAACAATCCACTTTTTTGTGAACTCTTTTTCCACTGGATAGAGTTCCCTTGGTACCCAATACAGCAAGTTCAGGCAGAGGGGAATCAAGTGTGACAATGAAAAGGCTTTTGCGCACAGCAGGGGTGAGCACATCTACACTGGCAAGCATGCTGCATGAAGCCATACCATTAGGTGTATGAGAGGCTCATAGTGAGAAATCCTCCGCCAACTTAAAACAATACTTCTTGGTCTTCTATATTTCCCTCAAGGTCTGCACCTTGCAGAGTAGACAATTCACTTTTAGACTTCAGCTAGCGGGAGTGGAGAAGGAGTTTACTGCTCTTGTGTTCCGTACAGTGATGGTAATATTAAGGCCTACGTCAAAGCAACCCAGGAGTGTTACTAAGTCACCACTGTGCAGTGTGTATGTGCATGTGTGCATAAATTCCACTGGGCGGTATGATGGCAATCTGAGAGTAACTGGCAGCGCTCACACATACAAATCCCACCACATGTGTGCATATGCTACACCAGTGTCTCTGCCACGCCCTAGATACCTGGAAGACACCGGCGATGCATATGCACATGCACAGCAGTTTTACAGATGGTAGCAAAAAAGAGGAAAGGGAAGGCAATTCATTTAGTTTAGTTCTGCTTTAAGATATAGCCCTCTCACTGCTGGAGCCATTTTTAATTTTAATCCAAGTTTCACCAGACCAGTGTAAGCCAGCAACAGTGTTCCTGATTGCCGCCACAGAACTCCCAGTGTTGCCAGTGCAGACCAGTGTAAGCCATCAGCAATGTTCCCGATTCCAGATTGCTGCCACACAAGTGCCAGTGTCACCACAGCCAGTGAAGCCACCAACAATGTGCATGATCATCACCAAATAATATCCCAATATCACCAGATCAGTTGCAAGGGATACCAAGAGCAGGTATCCAGCAGCAGCAGGAATGCCCAGTTCAGTGTAGCTGTACTTAGGAAGCTGGAATCAGACTGAGTATGATTAAAATAAAGCTCTAATGCACACAACACCAATCCAACACCAAGAGATCATAAACAAAGCAAAATTGAAAAATAAACATGACAATGAGCAAAACCAAACCAACAACCTAGCTATAAAGTATACACCAAGGGTTTCCAAATTTTCTAAACAAAAGGTCAGTTTATTGTCCATCAAACTTTAGGGGGGTCAAACTGTGGAGATTTTCCTGGTGTCAGTGGAAGTAAACATTGTCACATTTGGTACTAGGAGGAGTGCCCCATCACTGGTATCATTGGGAGGAATGCTGCCCCATTATTGGAGTCTGTGGGAGAAATGGTTCCCCATTATTGGTTTGAGTTGGCATAATAGTGCATCATATCAGTGGGAGGAATAGTGCTCCAAGGGCCAGATAAAAGCAAGCAAAGGGCCACATCCAGCCCCAGGGCCGCAGTTTGGAGACCACTGGTATACACTATGAACAAATGGAGGGAAGCTGACATATACAGGGCATGAGCAGCACTGGAACAAAGAGATATGATGTGGTAACAGGATACAGGGTACTGGATACAAGGTACAGGATAAGCAAGGGATCAGCAAGCAGGTATGTGGCAAAAAGGCAAAACACTGAAGCAAAGATACAAATCACTGGAGGGGTTTATATACACCTTCCCAGCAGCCTGCATCAGGTGGAGCCTAATTACTGGGATATGCTGGCTGCTGGGAGACAACAACTGGTGGCCACTGGAACTGAGCACTTCAGCTCTGGGAAACACAATGTTACCAGCAGGTTATCCAGATCCTGATAGTGTAAGTCAGTAACAGCAATCCGGATCACTGCCACACTGGTTCCGGTGTCACCAGACCAGTGTAAGCCAGCAACAGTGCCCTGATTGCTGCCACGCGAATGCCAGTTTCACCACAGCCAGTAACACTGTCCATGATAACCACCAGACCACACCCAGTGTCATCAGAACAGTATAAGCCACCAACAGTATTTCTGATCATCGCCACACCAGTCCCAGTTTCATCAGACCAATGCAGCCAGCAACAGTGTTCCTGATCGCTGCCACACCAGTCCCAGTTTCACCAGACCAGAGCAGCCAGCAACAGTGTTCCTGATTGCTGCCACATGAGACCCTGTGTCACCAGACCAGTGTAAGCCAGTAACATTATTCCTGATTGCTGTCCCACCAGTCACCGTGTTACCGAACCAGGACTACAAGCAGCAGTCTTTCTAGTCGCTGCCACACTAGTTCCAGTTTCACCATACCAGTGTAAGCCAGTGATAGTGTTCCTGATCACTACTACATGAGAGCTAGTGTCACCAGACCAGTGCAACAAGGAACAATGTTCTTGATCATTAGCATCACCAGTGTCAATGTCACCAGAGCCAGCACAGTCATCATCTGTGCCCCGATTGCCGACACATCAGTACAACGTTACAAGAGCCAGTGCAGCCAGTAACAGTGTTTCTGACCACCGCCACACCAATATAATGTTGCCTCTGCCTGGACTAACTCTGGTCAGTTTATTGACCACATTTCTGCCTGCTGACCAGACTGATACTTTGCTTGTTTATTGACAAAATCTCTGCCTGCCTCCTGGACTGTGCCTGCAGCCTAAACTGACCTATCTGCGCATCCCACTGACTATGTTCCTGCAAGATACCAGTCCCAGACATCCCCTGATGAACCATTGTACTCCAGGAACAACAGGAACTCTTTTTTTTTTACAGCCACCTCCTACTTCCCAGCGAGTGAATATGGCATTCCTGATGGCAGCCATGTACCAGCAGGCTAGGCTTGCTTGGCTCATAGGTACGGGGACTGCTATAGATGAGGCTACACTAAGCTATATTCCCTGACCACTTATACAGAGTCTAGCATTATGCCACGGTCTAGCTTGCAGATTTATGTCTGTGCATTTCATATCTCCTTGTTGCAGTAGTTTTGCTAGATCATTTTCCATTCACATGTGCTCCTGGCTTCTCTGTTCCCCTATGGGCACCATCTGCTCCACTCTATATTTACATCCTTTTCCCTTCCATTGCTTCCTGGGTCACCTCCCTGCTTTCTTCCCTATATATACACGTGGTCAGTGCAGTGCTCCTTGCCTGAGAAACTGTCAGGTTTCTGTGGTAGTGAGCCCTTGTAGAACACCAACCCAGGGTTCCCCAAGGCATGTAGTCTAAGTCCCAACCTGCTTCTTCACTAGAACCCCTGATGGTGGTGGTGGATTTGCAGCAGGCTGGAACCAAGTCACGGCCCCTAAGCAAGCCCAGCTGATGATACAGAGACAACTCATGTGTGGAGATAGGAGAGGATCTAGGAAACAAGCAGAGGTCAGGGCAGGCAGCAGACAAGCACATATAGAAGACAAAGCTGGGGTTGGTACACACGGGGGTCAGACACAGAATGCACAAAATAGCAAGAGGACTCAGAGAACTGTGTAGTTGCTCAAGGAAAGAATACTGCAATGAGCACATCTATATACTGTATAGGGAAGCAAAGAGGTGACCCAGGAAGAGATAGAAGGGAAAAGGATATAAATCCACAGACAACAGAAATCTGCAGGCTAGACCATGACACATTACAGCAGACTGTTTTTGATATAATGTTTGTGATGCACAAGATTTAATGTCCAGTAGATAATCAGTCCAAAAATTGAAAAGTCTCAAGAATGTGGTATACTAGGAGAGGAGTAGCTGAACGTGTTTTGGGGTGAAATTCGAGGTATGCCCATGCTGTGTGTGAGAACTTTCTTATTAAACTGAAAAATTTGAGTAAAAATATACATTTTCATTTTCTTTCTGCATTTTCCAAAAATGTTTGGCAAAAAAATAAAATCTTCAAAAGGTTCACCATGTCTCTTAAAAATACTTTGAAGTGTTTAACTCTCCAAAGTGTGGTAATTGTGTGAGGGTTTCTACAGTCATGGCACGCCAGGTCCTCCAAACATGTTATAGATGCCTAATTTATGCCCCTTGAAAGCTTGAAGGTGCTTCTTGGATTGTGGCCCACTCTGTTTGGCTAGGCCGCAAAAACGTTTCACATATGTGGAATCCTCATACTCGGGAGAAGAAAGATGTGTTTTGGAATGTAATTATAAGTATGCCCATGATTTAAAAAAATTTGTCATTTTGTTTGCAAAGTTTTGTAGCAGAAATAAAGAGAAACAGCCAAAAGACAGATCTATCAGCCAATGTATCACTGTGTTGAAAACAGAAAAATGGCCTGGGACAGGAAGAGTCTTGCTGGTTTTCAAGTGGTTAAATGCATTGTAAGTGAATAAAAAATATTTTATGAAAAGAAAAACACTGCAAGCAAGCATTTAAAATCCTTGATATTTCTTTGGCTTTACCTATATTTTTTAAGACGGTGACAGGGTCTCTAATAAAAATGAAAGGCAGACTGGACCATATACTCCATGGGCAGGTACTTCTCTAAAATAAAGAGGGAGAAGTCTCCCACCAGTACAGACCATAGCTTTGCTGAAAAGTGACCCGGGTTGATTGGCAATGGCAATCAGCAGCTTCTGCTATCTCCAAACATAGTAGCAAAGACAGACCTCAGTTGTTGCAGCAGTGAGTGTCCTGCATGCTCAAGCCTTCACTGGATGGAAGCACCACCCCCTACAACTTCAGGCAATGTCCTAAGACATTCTTGGTGCTGCCATTCATTTGGGCTTTGCATACAAGCAGCAGTTATGAAGTATTGGAGAAGAGCAGTGATTTCAAATGACAAGAAATTCCCTTCTTCTGCTATTATAGCCACATTAAGAATATCTAAGCAAACAAAATATACTTGCTTACCATTAAAATCGAAAAACAAATCTGATGGCGCTGGTTCTAATAATTAAAATGTCTGCAGTACAATGTTACTTTTTACTGCATCTTGCACCTACAGTGCACATACACCACAGTCTCTTTCCTTTGTCAGCACCCCAACTCCTGACCTCTAGCGGGCAGCACATCACACCTTGGGCTTGGAGCAGCACTATAAGATCACAAAGATTACAGCAGGTCATGTTTATATATTGTGTGCCAAAATGTGTACATTGTATTGTACATTACCTATTCCATACAATAAAATTTTCTTGGAATAAATTAATGTGGATGATAAGGTTAATACTAGCTTCACTGAAAGATTTAACACCCTGCCCCCTTCCCATTTACCTATCCTGCATATCCTGTAAAGAAAAGTTCTGGGAGCCTGTGGGCTCCATCTTGTACCTTCTACAGCTGGGCGATTGTTACGATACAGTAGATGATAGTTTCTGTCCTCCTTTCAGGCCGTGAGAGGTAAGAGGGTATATTTGACAAATTAGTTTATTTTTATAACCTTTGAAACATCCTATTAATGCTCTCCACCATCACAGCATAATGTTTACCTATAGTCTGGTCAGTAAATAGTTTTTTCTTGTCCTCCTCTCATTAAAATGTAGCATCTAGAGCAGTGTTTCTCAACCAGGGTTCCACAAGAGGTCCCCAGGGGTTCCACCATGATCCGCCCATCCATCAGAAGCAGAAGACTGTTAAATAGCTTTCCCAAGAAGCTGACAGTCAAGCTGCAGAGCAGCAGAGGGGAACAACTTGCATCACTGTCCTGCACCGATTCCAGCCATCCCTCTCCTTCTGTGTGTGTGTGACATAACTCGGGAGGGACGTGAGAGGAGGGCAAGTGGGGATCAGCACACCATACATGATCCAGAAGCTTTCCTGAGCTACTCTGTATAAGAAAATTACAACAGATCCCAGTATTGTGTCCTCCAGTATCATTTCCTCCTGGCCCCCCTGTACTGTACTCTACTGGCCCCCCTATACTCTTCTCTCCTGCCCACTACTGCACAGTTCTCTCCTGCCCACTACTGCACAGTTCTCTCCTGCCCACTACTGCACAGTTCTCTCCTGCCCACTACTGCACAGTTCTCTCCTGCCCACTACTGCACAGTTCTCTCCTGCCCACTACTGCACAGTTCTCTCCTGCCCACTACTGCACAGTTCTCTCCTGCCCACTACTGCACAGTTCTCTCCTGGCCGCCCTGCACAGTTCTCTCCTGGCCGCCCTGCACAGTTCTCTCCTGGCCGCCCTGCACAGTTCTCTCCTGGCCGCCCTGCACAGTTCTCTCCTGGCCGCCCTGCACAGTTCTCTCCTGGCCGCCCTGCACAGTTCTCTCCTGGCCGCCCTGCACAGTTCTCTCCTGGCCGCCCTGCACAGTTCTCTCCTGGCCGCCCTGCACAGTTCTCTCCTGGCCGCCCTGCACAGTTCTCTCCTGGCCGCCCTGCACAGTTCTCTCCTGGCCGCCCTGCACAGTTCTCTCCTGCCGATCCCCCAGCCCTTTACTGTTCTCTCCTGGATCCCCTGCACTCTGCGGATCTCCTGAACACTGCTTACCTAAAGTTTGACCCAGAATTGAACATCTATGCAAGAAAAAAGTAAGCACAAGTTTCACATTAAGAAGGTAAGTTTTAATATTTATTCTATTGTTTAATGTTCTAAGAATAATTATTCTTATATCTACAGCTCGCTAATCACATCGATGTTCCGTGAGTTGTACATATGAAAATTATTTCTGCTGAGAGCAAAGCTGCAATTTGCAGTGTAACAAAATAACTTTCAATTTGTAGGACTACTCCACACTGAAATTTTTTCTGAAAAATTTCCAGGAATTATACATCTCCAGGAGGGACCTGTAAAGTGGTAGTAAAGGCTACACTCAACTATTCTTAAAATGTTCCCTCCTTCTACCTATCCTGATTACCCTGTACAGGTGAAACTCGAAAAATTTGAATATCGTGCAAAAGTTCATTTATTTCAGTAATGCAACTTAAAAGGTGAAACTAATATATGAGACAGACGCATTACATGCAAAGCAAGATAGTTCAAGCCGTGATTTGTCACAATTGTGATGATTATGGCTTACAGCTCATGAAAACCCCAAAATCACAATCTCAGAAAATTAGAATATTACATGCAATCAATAAAACAAGGATTGTACATAGAACAATATCAGACCTCTGAAAAGTATAAGCATGCATATGTACTCAGTACTTGGTTTGGGCCCCTTTTGCAGCAATTACTGCCTCAATGCGGCGTGACATGGAAGCTATCAGCCTGTGGCACTGCTGAGGTGTTATGGAAGACCAGGATGCTTCAATAGCGGCCTTCAACTCTTCTGCATTGTTCGGTCTCATGTCTCTCATCTTTCTCTTGGCAATGCCCCATAGATTCTCTATGGGGTTCAGGTCAGGCGAGTTTGCTGGCCAATCAAGCACAGTAATCCCACGGTCATTGAACCAGGTTTGGTGCTTTTGGCAGTGTGGGCAGGTGCCAATTCCTGCTGGAAAATGAAGTCAGCATCCCCATAAAGCTTGTCTGTGGAAGGAAGCATGAAGTGCTCCAAAATCTCCTGGTAGATGGCTGCGTTGACCCTGGACTGAATGAAGCACAGTGGACCAACACCAGCAGATGACATGACTCCCCAAATCAACACAGACTATGTAAACTTCACACTGGACTTCAAGCATCTTGCAGTGTGTGCCTCTCCATTCTTCCTCCATACTCTGGATCCTTGGTTTCCAAATGAGATGCAAAAGTTGCTCTCATCAGAAAAGAGGACTTTGGACCACTGAGCAACAGACCAGGTCTGTTTTTCTTTAGTCCAGGTAATACGCTTCTGACATTGTTTGTTGTTCAAGAGCAGCTTGACAAGAGGAATACGACATTTGAAGCCCATGTCCAGGATCCATCTGTGTGTGGTGGCTCTTGATGCACTGACTCCAGCCTCAGTCCACTTCTTGTGAAAGTCCCCAACACTTTTGAATGTCCTTTTCTTGACAATCCTCTCCAGGCTGCTTGTGCACCTTTTTCTTCCACACTTTTCCCTTCCACATAACTTTCTATTAATGTGCTTTGATACAGCACTTTGGGAACATCCAACTTCTTTTGCAATTACTTTTTGAGGCTTTCCCTCCTTATGGAGGGTGTCAATGATGGTTTTCTGCACAACTGTCAGGTCAGCAGCCTTTCCCATGATTGTGATTCCTACTGAACCAGACTGAGAGACCATTTAAAGGCTCGGGAACCCTGTGCAAGTGTTATGGCTTAATTAGCTGATTAGAATGGGACACTTTGAGCCTAGAATATTGCACCCTTTCACAATATTCTAATTTTCTGAGATTGTGGATTTGGGGTTTTCATGAGCTGCAAGCCATAATCATCACAATTATGACAAATCACAGCTTGAACTATCTTGCTTTGCATGTAATGAGTCTATCTCATATATTAGTTTCACCTTTTAAGTTTCATTACTGAAATAAATGAACTTTTGCACGATATTCTAATTTTTCAAGTTTCACCTGTATATATATTAAAAAAAAAACCACAAGATCTGTAGGCTTACCTTTTTTTTTTTTTTTAATTGGATCCATTCACGTGATTCAGCAACTCTGGCTTAACCTCCTATGGCCAAGCCACTGTCAGCACAACCTTCACTCCCTGCAGCATCTGCTCACTAACTGAGGGAAGTCAGAGCTGCAGGATCATGTGACTGGACCAGAGTGGATTAAAAATGGTACACAGATCTTTTCTTTACAGGGTATGCAGGATAGGTAAATGGGAAGGGGGAGGGGTGTTACATTTTTAAGTGAAGCTAGTATTAACCTTATCTTCCACATTAATTTATTCCAAGACAATTTCATTTAAATCAAAAGCCTACTTTCTCAATCGTACATCAAGATACACAGTATGAAGCATTCATGTACATATACAGTGTCCAAAAGCTGTCCAACTGAGAGGTGGGTGATACAGGAAACAAAAGGCTAACAGGCCAACAAAAACAACAGGTTAGCAGAGGGAGCTAAACAGTCTGCACAGCTGCCCGAGGAACTTGACCAAAGCTAGGATAGATGAGGCCTGCACATCCACCTGGTAAAACTTAGCAAACGTGTGAACAGAAGACCAGTCATCAGCCTTGCAAATCTGAAAAACAGGTGTCTGATGCTGAAAAGCCCAAAAAGCGCTAACTAATCTAGTGGAGTGAGCTTTAAAGGCAGAATATTTTTTTACTTTAATGCATTCTCTGCATTAAGGTAAAAAGAACCTGAATGCAGCTCCCTTCCCCCCCAGCTCACCTTATATTTCTTACCTGAACCCGATCTCGATCCAGCTATGTGCTGTTTCGGCTCTCTCGCTCCTCACTGGCTAAGATACAACAGGAGCCATTGGCCAGTGAGGAGGGAGCAGGGGGCAGGACCAAGCCACACTCTGTGTGTCTTATTTACACACAGCAAGGTTGGGGAGCGAGCACGCACAAGTGCCCCATAGCAAGCAGCTTGTTGTGGGGACACTCGGCGGGGGAGGGAGGGAGGAGCCAGGAGCACCAGTGGGGGGACCCCAGAAGAGAAGGATCGGGGATGCTCTGTGCAAAATAAGTATGCCATGTTTGTTATTTTAATTTTGAAAAATCTAGCATTTACAATCACTTTAACAGGGAAAAGTGGAACCAATCATAGGTTTACATGATGAGCTGTCAAAACCTCCTGGTGGCAATGGAACATGAATTAGGAATGTGAACATGGCGACAACGAAACATAGTTACATAGTTAGTCTGGCTGAAAAAAGACAAAAGTCCATCCAGTTCAACCATTAAAAAAAAAAAAAGTTACAATCCTACACCCACAGTTGAACCAAAGGAAGGCAAAAAAACCCCCAGCAAACCATGACCAAATTTGCTCTTGCGGGGGAAAAAATTCCTTCCTGATCCCATGAGAGGCAATCCCTGGATCAACTTTACCTATAAATGTTAGTATCCAGTTATATTATGTGAATCAAGGAAAGAATCCAGGCCTTTTTTTAAAGCAATCCACTGAGCTGGCCAGAACCAACTCTTCCATATTTTCACAGCTCTTACTGTGAAGAAACTTTTCCATATTTGGAGATTAAATCTCTCTCCTCCAGACGTAAAGAGAGCCCCCTTGTCCTCTGTGAGGACCTCAGGGTGAATAAATCTAAACCACTTTATGAACCACTGATGTATTTATACATGTTTATCATATCCCCTTAATCTCCTCTTCTCCAGAGAGAATTCAGTTCCTCTAATCTTTCCTCATATTAGAGCTCCTCCATGCCTCTCATCATTTTGGTTGCCCTTTTCTGTACTTTCTCCAGTTCCCCAATGTTCTTTTAGTGAATTGGTGCCCAAAACTGAACTGCATATTCTAGATGAGGTATTAATAATGATTTTTACAGGGGTAAAATGATCTCTCTCTCTCTCTCTCTCTGGACTCTATACCTCTACCTATACAAGAGAGGATTTTGCTCGCTTTAGAAACCGCAGCTTGGCATCACATGCCATTATTAAGCTTGTGATCTACCAGAACTCCAAGACCCTTTTCCACCAATCTTGAATCAGTGGAACAAGACTTTCAGGAATGCTGAAGAATCAGAGTGCCAAAAGGGAGCTGTAGCTGAGAGACAGACTTGAACAGCATGTAACACATCCAGACAATGGAGGAAGATCTCCTCAGGATGTTTCAAAGCAGGACAGAGAAATAGTATAACAATGTCCTGGTTAAGGGTAAAGCAAGTAACCACTTTGGGCATCAAAACAACCTAGTTTGTGTGTTGCACAAGACAGGGCTCTTTACAAGATATGGATTCCAACTCAGAGGCTCACTTTGCAGAATGATGGTAACGAGAAAGGAAGCCTTGCAAGTAAGGGTAGACAGAGGAATATACTTGATGGGTTCAAAGGGTGGTTTCTGAAGAACCAATAGAACCAGGCTGAGATCCCACTGAGTCACTGGGAAATATACAAGAGGAATAATGAGAGGGACACCCTGTACAAAGGTCCTCACTAAGCAGTGAGAGCAAAGCAATCTCCATGAAACTGCCAAGGCTGAAATTTGACCTTTAAAGTTTCAATAAACTCATATCATAAAAAATACTGTAATACATGCTGTTCAGATTCACTCAGTCACTGTGGAATTCGTTTTCTGTATTCTGCAAACATCCTTGTTTATCTTGCTGTTCTCTATATCCCCCTTCTGTTCCATGTCCCCAATGCAGTTGGGGATTTTGCAGAGCAGTGTTGGCAGCTACTGCAGAAGCTCAGTTTTCACTCTGAGCATTTATTCCCTTATCACATCTGAGCAGCCCATGTGACTACAGAGTTACAAATGTGGGTGTATGAACAGTGGTTAATGACAGGCCACTCCTTCCCTTCTCTTTTATGCCCACTAACCAGTTAAACACAATGGGGGGGGGGGCATATTGCATCTTGACTGACAGAGGCTCCACCTCCCTGCTATTCTAAGACACAAGCTAGAAGGGCATATCACAGCCTGTGACTAGCAGAAATCCTTCCACACTATGTTATTGCCAAGAAATAATGATTTAATTTAAAATATATTTGTATGATGATTTAAAACAGTTCATTGATATTTTTACTCTGCATCCCAAAGGCTGTTTTTTTTATTTTGAATATGTGACCAGTAGCAGAGCACTAGAAGCTCCTCCTGCTTATGTTTCCCTGCAGACAGGCAGGGAAAGAGCTGAGTCATGTGACAAGTGTATATCGATTAGTAAAAAGGTACTTTTTTTTATATTAAAATAATTACAGTGCCACCATCCACATACAGTATCTCACAGACGTGAGTACACCCCTCACATTTTTGTAAATATTTCATTATATCTTTTCATGTGACAACACTGAAGAAATGACACTTAGGGGTGTATTCAATTTTGTTGCCAGCAGTTTAGACATTAATGGCTGTGTGTTGAGTTATTTTGAGGGGACAGCAAATTTACACTGTTATACAAGCTGTACACTCACTATTTACATTGTAGCAAAGTGTCATTTCTTCAGTGTTGTCACATGAAAAGATATAATAAAATATTTACAAAAATGTGAGGGGTGTACTCACTTCTGTGAGATACTGTACAAAAAGAGGAGGGATAATGTAATTTAAACAGTGTGTGTTTAGTATCACTTTAATGGTACTTAAGGCCGTAAAAATCTCCAGATATCATGGGACTTCAATGCTAGCACTCACAAAACAAATCTTTTGCACAAATAACTGATATAAAATATCATACTTTAATATACAAAAAAAACCTGCAAATTGAAAGCATAACTTGGGACCATCTCCCTTTTGCTGCCAAAACAGCCTTGACCTGTCAAGGCATGGATACCACTAGGCCTCTGAAGGTATGCTGTGGTATCTGGCACCAAGCTGCCCATAGCAGATCCTTTAAGTCCTGTAAGTTGCAAGGTGGGGCCTCCATGGATCAGACAACACCTCAAACGTGTTGTGTTCCTCAAGCCATTCCTGACACATATTTGCAGTAAGGCAGGGCGTGTTATCTTGCTGAAAGAGGCCACTGTCATCAGGGAATACCATTTCCATGAAGGGGTGTCTTTGGTTAGTGTTTATGTAGGTGGTACATGTCAAAGTAACATTCACACGAATAGCAGGACCCAAGGTTTCCCAGTATAACATTGCCTAAAGCATCACACAGCCTCTGCTGGCTTGCCTTCTTCCCATACTGCATCATGGTGCCATTTCTTTCCTAAGTAAGTGATGCACTTGCACACCTGGCCATCCACATGATATAAACGAAAATGTGATTCACTAAACCAAGCCATGTATAAAGTAGATGTTATCCCATTTTGGTTGCAAAAGTGGAAATATACTGTAAGCTTTGTATGACTCATCTGTACATTTACTTCACACATTTTTGCAAGTTCCCTTTCCTCTATATCTGTATTATTTTCAAACATTCAGGCCAAACCAACTGACAACTGTATATGATTGCCCCAGTGACATCACATGTATAATTTTGTAACAGGACAAAAATCAATAACATTGTGAAGATTACATACTGCAAGGAAGAAGAATCTTCCAATAAAATTAGAAACAGGTGTGTTCTATAAAATAATGATCCCTGAAAGTTAAAGCCCAAACCAGGACTTCTACAAAAAGAAAATATTTTTAAACATTTTTTTAGAATAGAAAAAAATCAATTGTTGATGGGGTATAAGACCTTTTAACAATGGTCACCCAATTGTTCACATGCAGAATAAAAGGAGGGGGACACATGCATGGATTTCTTTTATATGAGCCAGTGCTAATACATGCCATTATTTTTTGTTATCTGAAATCCATATGTGGTTTGGTGTATTGTGAATTTTATACTTTTCCACGGGAATAAACACCACAAAGCGGTTTTAGGATTGCAGGCCTCAGAAGAGATTCAGCAAATCCATGACATTCTGTATTTACATTTTTTATATGTATCTTGCTGGATATAAAGTATAACATGCTTAAACTTTTCACAAAGATGGATGTTTCGCTCAGATTGTAATTGAACATTTTGATCAACACTCTGCTGATGATCTGGCTGGGTCTGTTCAATTGTTATCTAGAGCTGGGTAATAAGATTGCCATGCTAGGGCCTTGATCTCAGTGAACAAGTACAGTCCATGTCACACACACAAAGATGGGGCTGCATTATTTCAAAAGCTTTGAGAGTGTGACTCAGTTGTGTGATGTTGTCAGCGGCTTTTGACTGAATCATGAATACATCCAATTATGTGTGATGCTGACAGAAAAGAATATTGATAGCCAATAATTACAGGCTTTTCAGGCCAACAAAGCAGCTCTTTCCTCTTTTAATAAATTATCCAAGAACATCAATCTTAAAAATTACTATGCCACAACTGACCCAGACTGGCTTGTATGACTTTCTATCTGATGCGGTTGCAACTAAAGGCTGGATGTTGACATACCCTGGCTTTTTATTACAAGATCAGAAATGTACAGTTTAACAGTATGAAAATATATTATTTTAAATCACAGCACACAATTGGAGAGCTTCCTATTGTATTCATAGAGAATATTTCGCTAGCTGCACTGTGGGATTTATTCACAATAACCTTTAAAGCGTTATAGAACAGCATTACTTTAAAGTTGCAAGCAGCAACAGTATAGTGCTATAGCAGAGTTCAATACAAGTGCGGCTACGTCAGAAAAAATTTATTAGTGATGTTGGCCGCTGTCGTAAAAGAGTCAAAACCACCCTACTCAGACTAAATCCCATCTATGAAACTCTCCTAAAAAGCCTCAGCGTGAATGAGCTTGCACAGTCTTTGACACTGCCAACCATCATTTTTATCATTCAGGCATATCTCTGTGATTAGAACTACTTGAAGGCTGCTTTTGGAGCAGTACAAATATGAGTTAACTGTTAGAACTCCTACTAAACACATCTCAAGCACAATACATTACCATGTTTCAGTGTGAACAAAGTAACCTAATCTGCAAATATGGGTTTAAAAAATCAGTTTACTTACAACTTTTTCCCTAAATTGTGACAGGACTATCGAAGCAAAATACATCCATTGTAATTTCATTTAAAGGAAAACATTTTTTGCCCATGCAAGGTGAAGAAACAGGTTTAGAAAACGCATCTCCCCTTCCCAGCTGCACATACTCCTCTTTCCTTGATTTGGTTGGCTGACAACAATAAAGATAATTACCCAGTACTTTCAGATAGATGGAAAGCACCCTCCCTTACTAGTGAGTTGCTGCTTAGGCGCTGTCACATCGGGCTTAGCAGAGAATTCCAACCTCTGTGTAATTGGAAAAATTTCAACACAGAGCCTCACTTCTTTGCTTGTTGCAGCCAATTGGAAAGGTGGAGAAGCCTATGGTAAGTAAACATATGTACTGTATATGTGTTTCTTTGCACTTCATAAACTACAAAAAGAGATTAAAGGCAGATAAGTCACCAGAAAGTTAGCTTTATGGCCTCCTGCATTGGGCATTTTTAAAACTGCTGTTTTGGGAGTCGGACTTTTTTTTTTTAACTTCCTCTAAACTACCCTGCATGTTATCCTATGTGTTCGTGCACACATGGGCTTTTAGCAGCGTTTTCTGGCAGGAGAATTTAGTGGCAGAAAAAAAAAAACCCTCTGCCAGTGCATTTGGATATGGTATGAATTTTAAAGGGAACCACACACCAAACCCCCCCCCCCCAAAGAAAAACCTGCGTGGATCCATACCCGCCCCGTGACGTCACCGACCAGTCACAAGGGGGCGGGGTCTCTTGGTGACGTCGCCAGATGCCCTGTCCGTTAGTTAGGAGCTGTCAGACAGCAGGAGTTGGAGAGGGTTTTTTTTTTGTGGAGGGGGGGGGGGGCTCAGTGGCATCGTGAACGATGATGGATCTACACCGGGGGACATTTACTATTTAATGAAGGACTTATCAAAAACCTGTGTTGGGTTTTTATTTTCACACCTTTTTTTGGTTAATGAGTAGGGGTACGATGCTCATTCACATGGGGGAAGGCCAGGATCTTCCAGATTCCGACAAGCCCCTCGCCCGCAGACCCCCACAACCACTGGCCAGATTTGTGGGGAAGAGACCCTTGCCCTTATCAACAGCCCCAAAGAAATCCCCCCCCACCATGTTGAAGGCATGTGGCCTGGTATGGCTCGGCGGGGGGGTGGTCTTGCTTGCCCCCCCCCCACCCTTTCCTGACCTGCCAGGCTGCATGCTCGAATAAGGGTCTGGTATGATTTTGGGGGGGGGCCAGACGCCAGTTTTTTTCACATTTTTTTTTTTCATTGCCAACAATGTTTTTTTTTTTACATTCAGTTGTCAGAGAGCAACCCCACTGACAGCTGAAGACTCATCCGTTGTTAAGGACATTGTGGCTGGCTTCTCAGCCTGCTCCCTAATGCTGCAGCTACTAAACATAGCTTACACACTAGGCTAAGCATTTCTAAAGTAGTATTTAGCTTTTCTAGTGTGCATGAAGCCTTAGTTTGCATTGTGGAAATCACTCACATTTATAAAAAAAACAGGTGTCTCTTATAAACCATCATGACTGCTGAGACCACTATCTCCACCAATGTCCCAGAGACCCTTAGGTCTTGTACACATGTAGGCGATTTGGAACCACAGACAGATTTGCTGCAATTCCAAATCAGAAGAAAATGTACATCCTGAGTGGAACTGAAAATGTGGTGTGATTTTTCTGCGATTGTTGTGCTGCAAAATGTGCATGGAAAATTGTACCTGGCTTGGGGCCAAAATTAAGTCCCTGAGCTTCTTTGGGGTGACATACACACAAGTGAATGAGCTGCCCTATGCACGCCATGCATTTCTGCATGTAAAACACACTTTTTGAATCGCTAAAGGGAACCAGTGCTCCCACACTAAGCAATGTATGAATGGGGCCTTAAAAAACAACCTATCAGGCTGAAAACTAGAAATTAATTTACAAAATAGCAGAATTGACTGTGCAAGAGATTACTAATAATTTCTCAAGAAATGTTCGGATTTATGCTTTAAAGTAGAACTATAGGCAAAACTTTTTTTTTCAATTTGGATAATGTAAAGTAGGGTTATAACCAGTCAGACTTTTTTTTGTACCATCTGTGTCCCATTGTGAAGATTTCCCTTCACTTCCTGTCCCAAAGACAAACAGGAAGTGAGAGGAAATCCCGGCAAATTAGGGGAATTTCTTGGGGACCCCCAGATCACCAGAACTAGTGTACCCATTGGAAGATTTCCCCTGAGGACAAATCAAAATGTTAGATTTTCTTTTACGTTCACTTTCAATGATAATGGTAAACAGGAAAAACAGAGAGGGCAAATCTCCATAGCGGGGGCACAGACAGCATTAAAATCGTACAGGTGTTCTAATCCATCTCCACTCTATCCAATACTAAACAAAAAAAATTTTTTGCCCTTAGGTAGACTTTAAAGTTGCCAGAATAATGGTATTGATCACTAAAGTCAGAACTGCACATCATGTAAGAGCTACACAGTGAAGGTTTTATTTCTTGATACAAGCCTTGAAAGCCGCTGGTCAGTGCGATTGCTGACATCTGTGTGGCTTCATGCACAAATGTCTATACAAGTCACACATGAAATTGCCTAAAATCGTGCAGGAACTTTTTTTCAAAATTGATGCCGCATCGCAAAGTCGGAGTTGCACCGATTTGAATAGTTCCATAGGCACAAATAGGGTGCAACTTGTCATGTTATTTTGAACTGTCAAATTGCATGGCACATCACATTGGTGTGAACAGGCACTAAGTCTGTGGAGTAATCCAAAAGCAAATAAACATAATATATTCAATATATTCTATATTATATCTTATTTAGAGAAAAGTGTGAAATGCACATGTCCATAAAAACCATGGTAACAGCCTAAACTGGTTGTGAAACTTTACATACACCCACTGAAGTGACTACCCTTGTTCGATACACACAGATTAATCAAATCCTCCAACATACAAGTTGTACCTGTTCATTAGCAGCCCTCTCTCCTGTACAGCAGTTTAAACTATGCAAATCAAAGGTTTTCTCAGCTCCAGAAGGCAGGGGGCAAGGATCTAAAGTCACACACTGCACAGTATACAGCAAGGAGCTAAGTGTAATCTGAGAACTAAGTGGAAGAAATGGACAACCCTTCCCTATATAGTCTCATAGAGAAACATGCACAGCTGAGGCAGTCAATTATCCACTGTGTGCTGGAGGATGGGGAATAGGGGTGTCTCCCGAGATTCTGTGACGTCGGAATAACCTGTCAGAAGTGACTCAAGCAGATCAAACAGAGCAGGCAGAAATCACATGAGGTGCTTTGGATCAATGCAAGAACACACTATAGAAGGATACGCTTTGTTCATTTTTCATTTAAGAAGGTTACAACCACTTTAAAATAGTTTGTGAGGTGTCTAAACACATAACAATGTATCTGGTGACAGATAGTACTTACCTCACTTTTCTCCCTTTGCTAGCTTTGGTATCTACTTTCTTTTTGATTTTGCTTCTAAGCTTTTGAATTGCAAGCCACTGTCTGTAAATAAACAAAAGGATATATCAAGGTCCAAACATAATGTAACAGTTCACTTTGAAAATTATCAGTATATTAGTCGTCACAGTTTTACTTTAAACTGCATCAATTTCCTCAGATAAGGACATATACTTTACATTCTAGACCCGTGCTACAGACTCTGGAATTATTGCTCAGAAAGTAGTACAACCAATAAAAATAGGGTTAGATTTCAGGTCTGTACTCCAAGCCAATTTAATGTAAAACTTCGCATTTACTGTGCAACAATTCTCCCCAAGACTCCATTGCAAGCATCTTAGCTAACTTCAATACAGTCTCCTATCTGTTCTTTTGATACAAACAGGATATTTCTCAAAGTAAATTAATTTGCATTCATGAACCCTCGAAGTGTAATCAATTGGAATTTAGATTTAGACTTACTTTCCATGCCCACTCACTCCAGCATCAATTGCAAATCACTATAGTACACAACTGCTCTTACCAATATTCTATACATGTTTTAAATGAACATATATTTATAATAAAAGTCACATATATGAAACAATTAAATAGGATTCTCAATACATTTGCAACATCAGCAAGGGAAGGTTAAAAGAAAAAAAACTCTAAAGAACAGGATATTTTATCTACTGCATTTGTTGTGTTACAGTAAGATAAATAATGCATGCTAAAAACTAAAAAAAAAATCTTGCAACTAAGAAGCGGTATCTGTTCCGCCAATAATTTACTTTCGTCCGCAGAGATTTAGCAGTAGAGTTGAAGCTAGAGAGTTAAATAATAATTATGGAGATGATCAATGGTTAATCAATAAAGGGTATTACTACCTGCCCTGGAAAAGGGCAGGAGGTTTTAAAAGCTGCTTTAACATGTGAACCAAACATTATTACCAATACATATTTTAACTGATATAGCACAGCAGGTTAAAATGGAATGCCAATTATGATTTTGATAGGCTGATAGGTTTTGCAAGTTTTTCCCTAGTGTGGGAATTGATGCTTTTGATGAACATTTTCAAGGATATTGATGCCTTTCTATAAAAACACTTGCATTAGTGAGAATTATTATAAAACATGGGGGAAATCTGTATATTTACCTAATGTATTATACCATGCCTGCTGAAAAGGTCTGAAGTGTCTCAAAAACTTGCAAGTATAGGCTTTTTATTCAAACAACAAAAAGATAGCACTTAAGCCTCGTACACATGATGAGAATATTGGACGAATGATTGTTTGTATTTTTTTGCATGCTAGTCTCATATCGAAAGTGAAGAAGTTACTAAAATTACGAACATTCTTGTATAATAGAATAAAAACTCAAAAATGATGTAATGTATTGTATTATATTTTAGATGAAATCCGTACTGATTAAATGAAAAATTGTGCTTGTCCTGTTGAATTATTTCAGACAAAAGCTGTGTACTAAAGTTCAGATTATCGCACGATCACTTCGAAAGCAGTATTTTTGCAGATTTTCTAATTGTGTGTACTAGGCTTTAAGCTCTAGATTGCTTATCTTGTTATGGTATCTAAGACAAAGCAAAACACTACAAAGATTTATCAACTCCATTTGAATATGTTATCTATGTAAACTTGTTTACTGGAAAATCAACCTTACTGCTTAGCCAATTAATCTGCTAAGGACTTTTAAATCCATACAAAAGGTAAAGTTAAGTTGCAGTACCAGATTTCATCTGTAGATGCCTGTGCATGCAAAATATGGAATGCCACCTTTCTCTTCTGGTAAAGCTCAGGAGCTTAGTAGGGCAGCCTTCAGTGCTTACCTCGAACTTTAATTGCAATTGTCACTATAGGTGCTAAAAAGCACTACATAAGCAATTCTTCTTTATCAACTGTTTATCTTTGATTCCAGTTCCCTTCTGTATTGAAATGCAAAATCACTCTCAAAATATGTAGCCTGCCATGAGGATTAAATAAATACATCTACACAAAAGAATGGGGACACGTCTGCGTATGCCTTTACTGCACAGCGTGAAATAGTAGGAAGAGGGGCACTGAAATAAGTCATTGCACATGTAATGTCGGCCTAATGAAATTTCTCCTAAGAAATAATGGCTGTGACATCACTGGAAAACATTACCGACCATGATTAATGTCAAGAAGAATAGTTTCATCCAGTCTTTATGGCTCATGTAATTGTACTTGACCTCTGTACTGTCCTACATTTCCCCCTCTCATCTGAGAAGACAGGGAAGCTAGCATCAGACACAGAGTCAGATGTTAATACCTCACACTTACCTGCCCATGGCTACTTGGTCATTGGAGTCCACAGAACTGGTCTTGCGCTCTATCAGCTCGCGCAGCAACTGTAAGAGATTATAAGGTATAACGTTAACACTTGGTTCAACAAATATGACTGGAACACAGCAGTCATTTCTTGCAGCTCTAGGGCTATTAATTGCAATCTACAGATTAGCAGACCCTATATTATAAAAAATAAAATACATTTTTTTTTTGGAACTGCTGCAATACAGCACAGAAAGAGTGGAGGCTCAAAATTAAAAAAAAACATTAGATCCCTAGATTGTAATTAGAATTTTAAACAGGTCTGCATTGCAAGCCAATTTAAAGTAAAACTCTGCTTTTACTGTGCAACAAACAATTCTCCCCAAAACATCATTGTAGGCATCTTCAATACAGACTATTAAGACTATTACCTGTTCTTTTGACAGGACACTGCACTTACTTCTTCAAAGAGACTGTCAAAAAAGGAGGGTCTGGCCCTACTCTGGCTCCCTAATAATATTCCAGCCTATAGTCACCTGTTACCAGTATGGGACTTACCATACTGGTTGGATGTACATAAACTGAAATGCATATTGATTGCCAACTATCAGATCTCAGGAATGACTCTGTAACCTGGACCTTATTCAGGGAATCTCCGAACACAGATTTAAGCTGTTTATATGAGCACACAATTTCAGGCTCCAACATTTGGTTTTTTGGCATACGGATGTGTATTCCAGTTACCTACAGGTGGCTGTTTCTGCTAAAAATCTTCCCCCCAGTTCCTTCTCACAACAAGCCAGATACAATCCTCAGTGGCTGTCTACTGGTGCTAGGAGTTAACTGCAGCCTTTGCTACAGAGAAAAGGTGCACCTGTCCAGGCGCCCTTCTATCCTCTTTAACATTTGTAGAACTCATATTAGTACACTCACACAATAAATATATAAAGGGGGAGGGTAAGCGGCTGCCCCTAGAGGGCCCGTAAACATCAGGTCAGGTATGTCAAGGTAAATGAAGTGTGATCTAGTAAGGGAAGGTTACTGGGAAGCCAAGGTATCCAAACTCTCAAAGTTATCATGGGAATTTTAGTATGCTGGATTGTTGCTCATTTATCCACAACCTATCTAATCTTTGCTTAGGCTTGGTTCACATATATGTATTTTGCATTTGATGGTTTCTCCGGTGCTTTTAGCAGTTTTTTTTGCATTTTTCTACACGTTTTGATGTGTTTTTATCGCGTTTTGCTCAGCTCTTTTTTTTTGTTAAAAGTGGAATTTTTTTTTGTTGCTGGACAGCATAAAAATGCAAAACATGGAAAAAATGCACTACCATGCATTTCAGCAGCTTCTCCATTGAACTCTACTGTAGCAAAAACGCTGCTTTTTGCTTTTCCAAAAATGCAGCAGCTCAAAAAAGCATAGATGTGAACATGTTCCATAGGAAACCATGTTAAATGAACTGTTGTGCGTTTCTGCAAGAAGCACTAAAAAATACATTGGTGTGAACAAAGCCTTAAACTCTTCATAAGGAATGAGATACAAAAGTCTCATAAGGGCACTCTCTTCATAAGGAATAGTTTGTTTTTCCAGAAATTAGCAATGGTATGTTTAGCTGCTAACAATATAAAGTCCACCAGTTCTGCTGGAATCAATCTAACTGGACCAGATTAATATGCAACAGTGCATACAGTGCATGCCAGGGGTGCCAGAAGACTTGTCTATGGAATAGCATAAATATCTGTACATTTTACATGTACAATATTACATTTCCCTCCATGCTACAACTGAAGCAAGTTTTAAAAGTATGTGCAGTTAAGGTAGGCTATCCTGTAGGTGTGGAGCATCAGGTACCATCTTCTATTTGTGGATTCCTGTGAGAAAACATTCAGTGAGCATTTGGAAATGACAGACCAAATTTGGGCCCAATCCTCTAACTGCTTGGTATCGTTTGGGTCTATTATTTCTTGACATAGAGAGTTCATTTGGGTATATTAAGCAGAGTCAAGTTTAGGGGACTGAAGATTTTTAGAACAGATGTGCTCAAAAACTGACATTTAGGCTCCATGCACACTAGCGTTTTTTAAGCACCTAGAAGCTAAATAGTGTTATCCTATGTGTCCATACACACTACTTTAGGCTATTAGCATTTTTTGAGCTTCAATGTCTAGAAGCAGAAAAAAAAATTGTTTTTGTAGAGTTTTTTGGAGTGTTTTTCCAGCAGAAAAAAACTGCTAAATGCTCTTAAACGCTGTTAAATGCCACTAAAATGCTCCTAACAGTTTTTTTCTAGCATTTTCCCCCTCTATATGTACTGTAAGAAGCTAACGCTCCTAAACAGCACAGTGGCTAAATGGTTAGCACTTCCGCCTGGCAGTACCAGGGTCGTTGGTTCGAATCCCAACTACGGCACCACCTGCCTGGAGTTTGCATGTTCTCCCTGTGCCTGCGTGGGTTTCCTCTGGGTATTCTGGTTTCCTCCCACACTCCAAAGACATGCTGGTAGGTGAATTGGATCCTGTCTAAATTGTCCCTAGTATGTGTATGTATGAATGTAAGTTAGGGACCTTAGATTGTACACCCCTTGAGGGTTAGGGACTGATGTGAATGTATAATATATATGTAAAGTGCTGCGTAAATTGACGGAGCTATATAAGTACCTGAAATAAACGCTTCTGAACACTACTGAAATGCAATTACCAGCATTTTTTTTAGCTGAAACAAAATTGCTACTTTGCTTGCAGCCTAATCCAGGCCATAGATGGGTCATTTATCAGCCGAATTTTCGTCTGCACGAAATTCACACCGTTAGTGGGGCAATGCCGTCAGTCGTTTTTCGTGGATCTTCTTGTTTCTTTTTATCGGTCATGCTGGAAAATTCACAAAAAACGGCCGTTTTTCGTAGACATTGGTGGCAGCATCGGCAAAGGCAAAGACCGATTTTTTAGTTTATCGGCCGACAATTTGCCCGTCTATGGCCAGCCTAAGAAAGAGATGCAAATCTAGTAATCTGTGTTTGAAACAGCTAAAAACAGGCGCTTTAGAGAAGGCCCTAGACCAGCAATGAGCAAACTACGGCCTGTGGGCCGTATACGGCCCGGCGGACCTTTTAATCCGGCCCGCGGAGCGTGATACTGTCAGGATGGCTGTCAGGATGAGTGTAGGCGGGGCAGCGTGACGAACGTGAGGGGAGCTAGGCTCCTCTCACAGTCCGCCCTGAAGACCGGAACGGCGCGGGAACACGGCGAGAGGAACGCGCGGAGCAAAGGTAAGTAAATTGACACGGGGGGACTTGGCTTACTACTTGGGGGGGAATAGTACTATGGGGGATGAAATACTATATGGGGGATGAATTAATATGGGGGATGAATTAATATGGGGGATGAATTACTATATGGAGGATGAATTACTATATGGGGGATGAATTAATATGGGGGATGAATTAATATGGGGGATGAATTACTATATGGGGGATGAATTACTATATGGGGGATGAATTACTATGGGGGATGAATTACTATGGGGGATGAATTACTATATGGGGGATGAATTACTATATGGGGGATGAATTACTATATGGGGGATTAATTACTATGCTTACTATGGGGGAATATTACTATACTTACTATGGATGACACATACACATCATTCATCTACTCTTGGTCCGGCCCCCGGGTCCAATATATGAACCCATTGCGGCCCTCAAGTCAAAAAGTTTGCCCACCCCTGCCCTAGACCCTTTGCCCATGTGACTAGCACTGAAGAAATCTGGAGCAGCATTTTCTCTAGAAGAGGTATATCAGCCCTTACATTATCCACCATTAAGCTCTGTTAACAGGAGAGTAATGGTCCAAATGAATGGGTTATATTTAAAGTTCCAACTAAACCGTTTCACCATTAGAAGCTATACCATTTTCTGACTGGAGTTGTTCAAGTGTCTTATCTCATAGAATATCACGGTTAATAAATGAGAAATCAACCTATACAAAACAGAGTAAAATATTTCTTTCATAGATATATTATGTCAAACCATAAAAAGTATACTTCAAAATAAGGGACAATTTCTTTTAGACTGGCATCACAACTGTATATTGCACAAATGCACGGTAACTGTGTTCCTGCAATGTAATATTGCCGATGCAACGACATTTTGCACATCTCAGCACCTTGCAAATGAACTTTGATACATATGCATTGCAGCACACTACAATGCACACAGTTACGTGTACAAATAGATAAATGTACAGCTAGATGTCATCTGTGTGTTGTGTAAAAAATAAATAAAAAGAAAAAAGGGGTTTGGTTTTTGATGTACTGGGGTGTATTGCCTGTCCATTTAAAGTAGAACTTTAGTCAGAAAATGAAGTCCTGCTAGATCACTTCCGGCTGGCTCCTTTTGCAGGTATACCTAAGTAAAAGTGCATATACGGTTTAAAATCCATTAATAAACAGTCTCACCCTGCTCTGTACATGCTCAGTTACTCTCTATTTTTCGACACTATGCCAAAAAAGTAGAGGCAATCTGATGACAGCCTCAAGATTTACTTCTGCTCAGGGACTCTGGGCTTCAGCAAAATGGCAGCCTCCAGCACGTAAAACAGGAAGAATGAAGGCAATTTACAGCACATACTAATTTTGGTAGCATAATTGTTAATGTGAAATGCAAGTTCCTTGCTAAAGAACATTATCAAGTTTTTATAGGTAAAGTTCGGCTTTAAGACACCAAATTACAACAATAGTTATAAACACATTTGGCTAAGATAATGGTTTCTTCACTAGTAAAGTCACTGCTCTCTCTATAAAAAAAAAAAAAAAAAAAAAAAAAAAAAAATGTTCTCTTAAAAAAACATCACATTTCAAGAAGTCACAATCATTGGAGAAATCTGAATTTTACTACACAATTTTGAGAAAATGAAAAGCAGAATAACATCTTTAATGAAATAATGGCAAAATTAAAAAAAAACACAAAAACATAGATTTTACTTTTTATAACGTAGCAAAAATGTAATGTTATTTTCAAATATGGTACAGGAACTATACAACATTCTATCGTTTGCTTTTAATAAACATTTCTAAATGATACTTCCTAGGACACAGTGCCAATAGAGGAAATGTACAGAATGGCTCGATGAAGTGTTTCTAAGCAAACTGTTCTATATTCAGCCACACTAGCAAACATGACACAAAAATTAATTGCATTATACCAGAGATAAGAAACAAGCTCAATGTGCTGGTCATGACCACCAGAAATGAACAGGGCCGTGCCCAGCAATATATTTTATGGACAGAACTATTCTCTCATGGGTGTGCAAAATAAATAGCATAAAATGATTAAAATATTTATGGTTGTAAAATTTAAGCTTTTTCTTCCCCCTCTATTACACATTTATTTTATTCTCTGAGTCATTAGGGTACTGAACAATTCTAGTTTTGTCCTTTATTTTATCTGTTATACAGAACAGGGTAGGTCCACATAAGAATTTATCACATTTAGATGGTGATTTTTTTTACTGAATGCTTACAGTATTTAATAAGAACTGTCAGAATGATCTTGCACTTATGGATATTCCATCAGGTGAATGTACCCAAATTTAGCTCATCATCACTGCAAATATTTCAAATAGGTTTGACCCCTCCTCATTTTTGGACATCTGGTATATAACTGGGAGTATATGGATGATTAAAGCTGAAGCTTAATCTGCCTATATTTTGCCTCCCCTAGTTTCTCATTTCCCCCATTATCCACATGCTAATTAACTGTATAAATAAAACCTTTCCAGTTTTATTACATACCGTATTTTTCGCTCCATAAGACGCACCTGACCATAAGACCTAGGTTTTAGAGGCAGCAAACAGGAAAAAAAAAATTCTGAACTAATGGACTGCAGACATAGTATAGGGGATGACCAGAGACTGCGGACACAGTACAGGAGATGACCAGAGACTGCGGACACAGTACAGGAGATGACCAGAGACTGCGGACACAGAACAGGAGATGACCAGAGACTGCGGACACAGTACAGGAGATGACCAGAGACTGCGGACACAGTACAGGAGATGACCAGAGACTGCGGACACAGTACAGGAGATGACCAGAGACTGCGGACACAGTACAGGAGATGACCAGAGTCTGCGGACACAGTACAGGAGATGACCAGAGACTGCGGACACAGTACAGGAGATGACCAGAGTCTGCGGACACAGTACAGGAGATGACCAGAGTCTGCAGACACAGTACAGGAGATGACCAGAGTCTGCGGACACAGTACAGGAGATGACCAGAGACTGCGGACACAGTACAGGAGATGACCAGAGACTGCGGACACAGTACAGGAGATGACCAGAGTCTGCGGACACAGTACAGGAGATGACCAGAGACTGCGGACAGCACAGGGATGACCAGAGACTGCGGACAGCACAGGGATGACCAGAGACTGCGGACAGCACAGGGATGACCAGAGACTGCGGACAGCACAGGGATGACCAGAGACTGCGGACAGTACAGGGATGACCAGAGACTGCGGACAGTACAGGAGATGACCAGAGACTTTGGATAGTACAGGAGATGACTGCTGACCTTTGGGGAGGTGGGGAGCGGGTACCTGAATTTGACAGGTACCCGCTCTTACTTTCGCGGAGTTGTTCTTTCATCTTACCTGTTCCTCTATCCAGCCGCGCGCTGTCTTCCCGGCTTCTGTAATGGCGCTCGGCATGACAGCCGGGTGCCCAGTGCGCATGAGCGAGAAGCACTTGCGCTTTGTGATTGGTCCGGCAGCTTCTGGGATCTGTCATGTGTCCCAGGTGCCGCCTTACCATTCACAAAAAGCACTGCTTCTTGCGCATGCGCACTTGACACCCGGCTGTCATGCCCACACTACAGAAGCCGGGAAGACCGCGCCGCTGGATAGAGGAATGGGTAAGATGAAAGAACAACTCCACGGAAGTGGGAGCGGGTACCTGTCAAATTCAGGTACCCGCTCCCCCTCCCTCCCCAAAGGTCAGCAGTCATCTCTAAGGTCCCGCTGTAGAGCTGAGCGGCCGGCCCGGTATTCTGACACGGCGGAGGTGGAAATACCGGACCGGCCGCTCCATATTCGCTCCATAAGACGCACTGACATTTTCCCCCCTTTTTTTGGGGGAAAAAAGTGCGTCTTATGGAGCGAAAAATACGGTACCTTATTTTAGACCCAGTGTTATTACTGTGTCTCTGTTTACTCTATGCAGTGAGGGCAGATCACGGTTGTCAGGAGGGGCTGGCTAGCCACTGTACATAGGTTGCTAGAAATGCACAGACAGTGTGGGGTTTATTTACTAAAGCTGGAGAGTACAAAATCAGACTCACTTCTACATAAAAAACAAATCAGCTTCTAACCTCAGCTTGTTCAATTAAGCTTTGGCAATAAAACCTGGA